>NC_056733.1:851333905-851436405 GCF_019279795.1 Protopterus annectens | reverse complement strand
CCTTTTGTGTTGGCCTGTACTTTAGAGAAGTAGATACCAAACAGGAGAGGACCCAGGACTGGACCCTATGGAACTCCACTCGTGACTGGTCGGCAGTCGGACTTGGAGTCAGCTACTTTCACACTGTGGGTTCTACCTGTGAGCCAGTTTACAACCCACCTAGTGATATAGGGGTTGATGCCTAGCTTAGTGAGTTTTTCTATGATTCCTTAGTGGGGAATGGTATCAAAAGCCTTGGCCAAATCAAGGTAGGCTGTATGAACCACCTGGCTTTCATCCACAGATCTGGAGGCTGACTCAAAGAAGTTGACCAAGTTGAGCAGGCATGATCTACCCTTCCAAAGCCAAACTGTGTGGGATCCAGAGTTTGGAAATTCCCTGTATCCTTGTTTATTAGGTCCATGATGATGCATTACATAGCTTTGCATATCAGACTCATCAGACTAATGGGGCAGTAGTTCCCAGGGTCTGTAGTCACTCCTCTTCCTTTGTGGAGAGGAATGACTGCAGCAGTGCACCATTCGGTAGGGACAAAGCCTGAGGTGAGGCTGTGACTGAACAGGGCAGACATGTGAGGTGTCAGTTCACTCTGTAGTTCATGTAGAACACAGCTAGGGATATTGTCAGGTCCCATAGAAGCTGTATTCTTGGCCTGGGACAGTGCTGTTTTAACCTGTGCAGCAGCAATACTGGGTGTCCATTAATCTACTGGTATTGTGACTGGTCCCTTGGGGGGGGAGAAAGGGGTAAAGTTGGCACTGAATCTGTCCGCCACTATATTGGCAATATCTGTTGGCTCAGTATAGGAGGTACCATTGTGCAGTAGCTCAGAGCAAATCTGGGTATTGCCTTGACGATTCTTTACATAACTATAGAAGGCCTTGCTGTTACCTTTACTATCTGCTGCAATTCTGTTTTCATAGCTAGCTTTAGAGGATTTGATGAGGGATCTCAACTTTTTGTTGAGGTTGATAAGGGAGTTTTTCCAGTCCTGGGACTTCACCTTATTCTGCATCAGTTTCCTCCATCTGTTGTAGAGTTTGTTTATGGTAGGGGACCACCAGATTGGCTTCTTTTTTTTTAAAGGAGAGCTTCTTGGTTCTATTGAGTATGGCGAGATCCATGCATTTGTGTATGTGTTTGTACAGTGCATTGGTGTATGATTCGGCGGTCATGCAACTTTTTCGCCATTTGCATGGGTGCAGTGAAGTTAGCCACCTCTGTTTTAGGAGCACAAAGTTAGCTTTGGAGAAGTTTTTCATGGTGGTTACCTTTGTGGGGGGGTGGGGGGTGGGAGGGATGTAGATTTCCAAGGTCATTAGTTTGTGGTTGGAGCTAACCAGGGAGGAGTTGACTACTGGTGTAGAGCAACGGTCGCCCATGTTAGTAATGATAAGGTCAAAGATGTTGCTGCCTGTAGTGGGGGTAAGAATGAGCTGGTCCAGGACATTGGAATTAATGAATTCCATAAAACATTGGGCAAGTGTATTGGTACATGAGTAGTTATCTCAGTTAATGGAGGGGTAGTTGAAGTCTCCCAGTATGTGAGTGTTAGGTTGGACCTTGATATTCTCCAGGGTGCTTAGGAACATGGAGGGTGAGTCTTGGGACATGGTTGGGGACCTATAGCAGGCTACAACCTGAATCGTTGTCTTACCCAATGTTACCCAATGTTAGCTGCACCTGAAGTAACTTAGATTCCAATCTACATTAGGCAGAGCCCCTCACTAACACTCTTCAAGAGAAACCTTGACGAGTGGATGGGAATCAGAACATTTATTCTGGGGATCACTGCATTGGCTCTGCTGGACAGAGGCACAGGGAACTAATGGCTCTGCTGGACAGAGGCACAGGGAACTAATCTAAGGGGGTGGCGAAAGCCAACACATTCTGGCTAGGCTTTTAGATGCTCTCAGGCAGATATCCTAGTACTTACCTATGAACCTATGAACTATGTTGTGCTACCAGTCTGGAGGTGTGAGCTTCCTTTATGAATATGGAAACACCACCGTCTTTGGAGCTTCGGTCCAAGTTCTAGGGCCGAAAGGTGTGGAAGGAGTTATAGCCTGGTAGTGCAGATGTGCTTTCTGCTGCCTTGAACCAGGTCTCTATTACAGCACAAATGTTGATGTTCTCCATTTTAAGGAGTGCTTCGAGTGAGTTCATTTTGAGATTTAGACTTCTAGCATTGAGCAGCATGACCCTCAGATTGCATTTGCTTGTAGCTGTTACAGTGGTAATTTGGTCTATGGAACACTGTCTAAAAAGGCACTATGGGGTGGCAAGAGCCTTGGCCAGTATCCAGAAGCTCAGGGGTGACAGATGCAGGCCATCTCTGGTAAAGCATCGAGGTCTGTCAGTCATGTCATCACAGGCAGACAAATACTGGATCCCCTTAGAATGATACCAGAAACTTAGCCAATTGTTGAAATCAATAATTTTCTGCTTTTACTGTGGCATCATTCTGGGTGATGGTAGGATGCTGCTCAGGGCTAGGGTCATTCCCACCTGGGCTACTTAATCCAAGAGCTCCTCCATGTCTCTTTTCATGTTGTCCAGGGAGGTATGTCTCAGGTCATTTGCACCCACATGTACAATGTTGTTGAGGGACCTGAGTGCGTGCGTTATGTGGCTGATCCTAGTGCCTGACACGCAGCTGACTGTTACTTTCTCCTTATTCAACCTTGTGAGTGGAACATCAGTGTGCCTCACTATCAAATCACCTATGCCTAGTGTGTTGGGCATGCTGTTTTGCCTTAGGAGCTTTGGTTGAATGGCACACTGTTTAGAAGAGTTATGTGTCTCCTGATTAGTGCTGTGTTATGGTGGTCAAGTGTGTTTCTGCCTTCGAGGTCTCTGTTGTTTGGGTAGATTTTTATTGAGGGCCTCCACGAAGGTGGGTGTGCGGTTTGTGTTTTTATGTAAAGGCAGTGCTGGTTTGTGTTCTAGAGGGCTATGTGTTCCATGTGGTGTGGTGCAAGTGCTGACCTTCTCCTCTTGACCAGCTATTCTGGTCTTGGCTGGAGAGTGTGTGGCTTCCAATTTGGATATATAAATGCATCTCTCACAAGCTGCGTATTGGGAGGTAAGAGGAGAGGGTTGTCAGTGTACATGAGGCAGTTGCTACATTGCCTCAGGATGCCCAAGTTCACCAGGTTAATAGGAGAAAGCACAGGGAACTGACCTTTAGACATGCCTGGAGGAGTGGGCATTAATAATAACTACTGGAGCTGTTTCCTTGTAGAATGTTTAGTGCTGGTAGCACTTTTGTGTGCTACAACAATTGCTACAAGAAGTCTGGTAAAGTGCTAGATTAATAAGCTAGTAAAAGTGCAGAAGAGGAGAGAACTAGTAGATCTAAGAGAAAATTGAAGAGCAGACTTTGACACTGCTCAGAAGCTTGCAAACAGTCCTGGATAGAGCAAATCTGTATCTGGACTAGACTAGTTACAGGAAAGGCATGAAACAAGCACAAACACAGTCTTTTAAACCAGAAAGTTGAAAGACATGGAAAAACTGCCCAAATGGTCAATAAATTACAAATTCTGGGCCATAAACCACTCCTCTTGTAGTAGATAGGCTACCAAGTGCTTACCACTCCCACTAATATACTAGAAGGCTTCCTGCTCTAAGAGGTTGCAAGGTAGGATCACAGCTCAGGAGCCTGACTCACCCTGGGAAAGGACAGCTCATATATGATCACCACTGGGGTGTCTGTCAAACAGTTGTGAATGTGCCACTGCTAGGCTAGTTAATGAGATGTTGTCCATATCCATATGTTACCTGTGAATATGAGCATGACACATGTTTGTCTTGTAAAGCTAAGAGACCTGTATAGGGCATGGGCATAGTAAAATACTGTTGCAGACGTGTGTTGAACTGCATGTGATATATTGAATTAACAACATTCAACTGTACAGTGTTCTGCTGGACAATAAGCACATCTGTGACTGATATCTGTAGTCACATACACATATTCACGTGTAATGTCAGTCAAACCATTGGCAAGTCTGTGAGCAATGACATTGTAACATAATAGCCTACTTATGACTGTTGGACATCTTCCAGATTATCACAGTGATGTCAAAGCCTATTGTGCAATCAGCTTACTAATGTATGCTGCAGCTATATTAATACAGTATCACTACTGATGTCCCTTTTGTCACCCATTTATGTGTGCCATTTTCCGGACGTCCTGCTATAACCGGTTGAGAAGTATGATTGAGCAGCAAGACTGTAAATACAGTGTGCCATACTAACATAGAACAGAAATGTATACCAGGTATCCCCTGAGCACATGTATGTATGCGTATGTTCAGCTGGAAGGCACAAAACTAATCACATGGGTTTCAGTCAGTCAGGTCTTTGCACATGTGTGTAATATCAGTGTCAGTGCATACAACAGACATAAATGTGTACAGCTACTGGTTGTTGCATTGCGCTGACATTGATATGGGTACTAGAGTAGGCATGATTATCAGGTAGTGATTGGAGAAGTTTCCAACTGTATTATAACCCTCTGTCCATGTCTACCACTACAAGCTATATCATCACCTATATACAGTTGATATCACAAGTGTACACACCCCTGCTGGAATGCCAGGTTTGTGTGCTGTAAGACAATCAGACCACTGAAGATCATTTCATAATGTTTCTCATCTTGAATGTGACCCCTACCCTGTACAATTCCATTGAAAAACAATCAAAGGTGTTTCTAGGAAAGTGAGCAACTATTGCCAAGTGAAGATGTGCCATGATGTTAGAGTCCAAACCAAGAAGAATGAATGCTGTAACCATCTCAAGAGGTGCATACACAACATATCAGTTTAAGGGTGTGCACACTCATTCAACTGGCTTATTGTACTGATTATTATTTCCATATGCTTTCACAGACCAGATTGTTATGTTTTCAATTGAATTGTACAGGCTATAGGTCACATTAAAGGTGGGAATTGTTTTGAAATGAGTTATTATGGTGTCATGTTCCAATTGCACAAATACCAGGGATTATAACAGGGGTGTGTATCCTTTATATCCACTGTAGCTATATGGACTCAGCAGTACCTGACCTGTATGAACCAGCCTCCACCAAGGTTTAGTAATTCCCTTTGGTGGACAGCAGCAATACACAAACCACATAATAGGTTGCTATATTGGTTGTACAGGGACACATAGGTGCAGGCAACAACTTGGAAGCAAGTCCACCTCTAGCTGAGCAAGCATGTAAGTTCACAGGTGACTTCCTGTAAGGCTGACTATGACTACAAATCAGACATATCCACACCGCCAAGGACAATTGCAACAGTGTCTCCACATATGTTGTCAGTCTCAGAGGAAACAACACAATTCACCCTGTACTGGAGGTAAAGCCCACCTCATACACACATGCCATGGATATGGGCAACCTGCATCAGACAGGTTAGGTGGGAACATTGCCACCCCATCCACCCCCATTGTACAGGGAGATATGCACATCAACCACACTCCTCCCCTCAGCATTGGTGAGCATGCACATATTGCCTACTGATGGCAACAGCAGCATATCTCCATGGGGCATAATAACATTACTGTCTGCCTCCTACATGAAATCAGGCATGTTCTCACAGCTCCATCACACACCACAGTTAAACACAGAATTGCAACCATCCACACACCATCCACATGGAAGATGGTCACTGTCAACCCTCTAGACAGAAATGAATGGAGGATAGAGAATTAGGCAATTAAGTGTCCAACATTGGGGGAATAAGATAGCTCAGGGCCAAGAGTGTAATGCAAGCTGCTATAGCCATGATAGCTTGGAGGGTTATTGTGTAGTGTGGATTATTTACAAGTAATATACACTGTTGATGTGCAATTTGACAACCGTATCAGGTCATGTGACCTTTTTCTTGTTTATGTCTTCCAGGTAACATGCAGAGGGCTCGGCTACCAGCATTCTCTGTTGAGGAAACTGACATCATCACCCAATATGTGATAGAACATTATGCCCTGTTATTTGTACGGAGAGCAAAAGATGTGTGCGTGAGAGGACTGCCCCGTGGAACAGTCTGGTCCACAGGGTAAATGATGCCAGCCTGCACAGCAGAACTTATGAGCACGTGCAGCATCGGGCCACTGAACTCATCCAGCATGCCCGTCAATGGGCTGCTGCTGTAGCGAGAGACTGTCAAGCCACAGGTGGGGGCCTAGCCATCCAGCCCCCACTGACACCCACCAAGGAGCTCCTCACCAACCTTGGGGCACCCGCCCAATGCACAAGCCTTGAAGCTGAGGAAAGCATTGTGGAGGTGGGTTGCAGACACACACTGGATGAGGAGTGTGCAGGTAAGGGCCCAGTGGGGATTAGTACACTAATGTATTAGACATACATGTATCTGTATTGTATCTACATCCATGTGTCAGGTCCGATTGCAGTTGTGGATGGGGTTTTCTAATGCACAGAGGTGCACATCTATGGTAAGGACAGAACATTGTGTATTATTGGGGTTAGTACTGTAAATGTGCAGACATGCTGCATCAATCCTGTACCAAGGCCGCATGTGAGTCTGCTGACAGTAACTCCCTGTCACAACTACCTAGGACCCGCTGGTCTGCAAATGGGACAGCAGCCTGTAGCTGGTGAGTATGACATTGTTCTATTGTTACCTGGCAATACCCTAGGCATGTGAAGGGCTTGCAATTTACCATGCACACAACCATCAGTAATAGCTATATTGCTTTGTGTAATAGCTATATTGCTTTTTGTGCATGTTCACTTGTGCTAGGGTTAACTGCATTGCTTCACAGTGGTGACCACTGGGGCCTATCTTACGTGAATTCAACATTCCTGTAGCATAGCTCACAACTTGTCAGTGCCAAGACTTCTGGACAGAGAAGAGCAAAATGGGCTGGACAAACGGCCAAAGGTAGGGACATGTCTGACACATTAGTGGTATACAGTGGATATAAATTGCGTACACACCCCTGTTAAGATGCAAGATGTTCCTGTTACATACTAATTAGGACCACAATATGTCAGTCCACACCTCTTCCAGCCTTTAATGTGCCCCATAACATGAACAGTTCACTTGTAAAACCAAGCATCTGGAGTCCTGTATTGCACCTACAAGGCTGGCCACCTGTGAGGATGCAGATATCGTATCAGCATGATGTTTCAGTCAGGTATGATACTGCATGCTGCCATATGTGTCAGTACATTCACTGTGGCCTATTTGGCTACAATATCACATATATGGGCATTGTTAAGGCACACAGACAACTTCCAACCATGCATAAGTTGCAAACATATGGATATACCAGACACATCTGTACAGAGGACTGTACAATGGATTAACCTGCTGCATGTGATGCAGATGCTGTTACCACACTATATAAAGTAATGCCAGTGGGAGGTGGTCACCAGCTGTGCATGGTACACACATCAAAATGGTATAAGCCACACAAGATATCCTCACACACACACACACACACACACACACACACACACACACACACACACACACACACACACACACACACACACACACACACACATACACAGTTGCCAGCATTGGGATTAGAACTCCTGCCTATCTAGGTATTTCTACTATATTGCTACTTAGTTATCAGACACCCCACAGAGCTTATATATTTCCACCTAGTCCAAAGGTACTTCTAAGATGGATGACATCAACAGGAGTACTAAACTGGAGTGAGGGGAAGTGCAAAGGGTAGTGCGCAGGTCAAAAATGGTGAAACCCACACATTAGATGATTCTCACACAAACACATACATCCAAACAGTTGCCAGTAGGGTGATTAAAATGCCTGCCTATTTAGTTATTGTTATTATAGTGCAACACAATTGTCAGATGTGCCACAGAGCTTATACATTACCACCTAGTCCAAAGGTACTTCTAAGCTGGATGGCATCAACAGGACTACTAGATTGGGGCGAGGGGAAGTGTAAAGGGTAGTACACAAGTCAAAAATGGTATAAGCCAGACAATATATGATTATCACACACACACACTCACTTGCCAGCATTGGGATTAGAACTCCTGCCTATCTAGTTATGCCTATAGTCTATAGTGTTACACAGTTATCGCATGTGCTACTGAGCTTACTGAACTTTCACATGGCCAAAGCTGCTGATAACTGCACAGCTGAGGTAAAGTATTACAGGTGGCAGAAAGTCTGCCTTATGTTCCACCCTTACATGTTCCACCCTTACATCATGCTAGTTCTTTCTGTCTTGCACTTCAAATAGCATTATGGCTTGGCACTTCACCAGGTTATTGTATCAAGAAGTGTGGAACACCTGGGAGCAGTCAGTGGTACTTGTTCATTACAGAAGTAGCCCCAGTACTTACTAGTTATGTCCACCCTTCCTGGCATGATTGAAGGGCAGTTTTCTGTGCTTTCACCTATTAACCTGGTACACTTGTCCATTCTGAGGCACTGCTGCAACTGCCTCATGTACACAGACAACCCTCCTCTCTAAACTCCATAAACTCAGACCTGTGAGAGTTACCCATATATCACCCAATGTGGACATATGCACTCTCCAACAAAAACTGGACTAGCAGGTAAAGGGGATAAGATTAACACCTGCACCACACCATGTGGAACACACTTTGATAGCTATGACATACAGTGAAAAGCCACATACCCACCTTCATAGAAGCGCTCAATGGACATTTACCCAAACAGCACAGACCAGCAGACAGACACCCACTCAGACACCATGACATGGCACATGCCAAGGGACACATATTTAACCTACACAGCGTGCCCTTCAACCTAAGCTCCTAAGGCTAACCACCTTGCACAATACAGTGATCATGGGTAACTCAGTACTGAGGCACACACATATCCCACTCACTAAGGTGAATATGGAGCAGGTAACAGCCAAATATTTATCACATGCCAGCATCCAACACATGACACAGCCAGTCATGGCACTCCACAACAACTATGAGTATCACTCTGTATCCATGTGTGTGTAAATTTCTTGGGACACACGTCCCTGGACTACATGACAAGAAATATGGTTGAACTCTCTGATTATGTGGTCCAGGCAGGTGTGACAGTAGCCCTGAGCAGTGTATTGCCCTCACCCAGAATGATGCTGCGGTACTATCAACAGATGTTTGACTGCAACATTGGCTTACATGTTTTGCGTTATTCTCAGGGGATCTAGTACCTGTCTGCTTGGGATGACATGATTGACAGAACCCAATGACTTGCCACAGATGTCCTACATCTGTCAGCGCTGGGTTAACAACTACTGGATAAGTGTCTTGCCACCCCTATAATGCCTTATTAGGCAGTGTTCCTAATGTAATTACCACCATAACAGCTAGACATGTATGCAGTCTGAGGGTCATGCTGCTCAACAGTAGACATATAAATGTCAGGATGCAGTCAGCCAAAGCACTCATTGGAGTGGAGGACACATGTCTGCTATAATGGAGAGGTGGTTCACAGCAGCAGACAGCAGCCCTGCAGTATCAGGCTATGACGCATTCCACAGCTGTCAGCCCCAAAACATGGACCACATCACACCTCCACAGGTGGTGTTGTCTCCAAATTCATTATGGCTAGGAACACCTCCAGACTAGTATCCCAGCATAATGCACTGGAGATACTTCCAGTACAACTGGCTTGGGGTAATAGTGCAATCCAGACCATAACCTGCTATGAGTCCACATGTCCCTAGACTGTCAATGCACATTCCTCAACACCCTGCCATCTGTGATGATCCAACAGAACACTGACATAGTATGAGACTTCAACTACCCCTCCATCACCTGGGGAAAGTAGGCAAGTGCCAGTATAGTGGCCCAACACTTCTGAAATTCATCATTTCCAATGACCTGGACCAGCTCATACTGACCCCCGGTAGAGGATGCAACAACCTTGACCTATGTTGACTACTTAAATATGGGACTGTTGCTCATCCACAGTTATCAGTCCCTGCATGGTAGGATCCACACAGGCTGTAATCAACATGGAACTCAACATGTCACACACACCCTCCCACAAAGGTAGCCACCTTGTAAAACCTCTCCAAAGCTGACTTTGCAGCCATGAAAACAGGGGTGGATGACTTCACTACACCCATGGCAACGGGAAATAGCTGCATGACTGTAGAATCATACACATGTGCACTGTACAAACAGGTACATGAATGCATGGTACTAGCCAGAGCCAACAGAACCCAGACACTGTGTACAACAGAAGGAGGACACTGTTGCAGAGAAAGGTGGTGTCCCATGACTGTTGAACTCCCTTATTAGCCTCAAACACAACTTTGGATCCCTCATGGAATCCCCTACAGGCATCTATGATAGCAGACATGCAGCAGACACTGACGACAATCACAACAGCCTTTGATAGTTACATCAAAAACCTCCACAGCATTAAACACAAGTGCTGTGAATTACAATGCTAATACCTATCCTGAGACAACATATATTGGCCACAGTCTTGGCAACACATTCAGTGCCAGCTTTACCCCTCTCTCCCCCTACAAGTGAAGTGCTGAGTGAATGTGTTCTCACATGCTGCACCTGTTTCTCTTCTAGACATATATGTGTCACCAGGATGTGGCCCTGCAGCAAGACCAAGGGGTATGGTAGTGTGGTAACACATCCACCATGTCTTGGGCAGGGTACAGCTGTATCTGCATGGAATTCCCTGGTCTGTAACACAGTGATTGTGATATGCCTCACAGATTATAGGGCTGAGGGTTGTACATAGGTATATGTTGATTTACAACATCTGTTGTAGAGTGGAGAATGGTACTTGTTGTGGTTTGGACACACCTGCAATTGCTAATAACCACAACCACAGGGGATATTCATCAACCAAACACAATGAGATTACTACACACACACACACACATACACACACACACACACACACACACACACACACACACACACACACACACACACACACACACACACACAGACACACACTTGCCAGTACTGAGATCCATAGGTTCATTGCTTCATAGGTGTGTAGTAGGTGAATGGGCCTGAAGACTCTACAGGGCTAGCCCAAGGGAATACCCTGGCATCAGGCCACATGACAATAGTCCCCAGTGTGGTTCAGGAGTATAGTCACTGGAGTGGTCCCCATGAGTGGATGTTGTATTCCCCATCCACTCATTCAGATTTCTATTGTGGGTGGCCAGTGATGTGCACTGCTTCATATGTATGTGATTTATATTCCATAACATGGACAGTGTCTGGTTTGTGCACATGTCCCACATGCATGTTCTTTGAAGTGTGGAAGTGTGTTTGAGGTCTCTGGGGCATGTAGTATGGACAGAGTGGTATCTTCAGAAGTAGCATTCCTGACCTAGTTTATTGAGACATGGCTGTGTAACTGAGTTAGTGATTGCACCTACATAGGCAATATGATACAGGGATTCATTGGAGTTATTGGAGTCTGTCCATACAGGGCATGTATATAAGGCATGGTATTCCCTTTGTGGAGTATGTTTGCAGACTCTATAGTTGTTGCAGGTGTCCAGTGGGGAACATGGCAAAAGGGCCACTGTACACATTGATTGGGTGACTGAGGGGATGGAACAGGGTGCCATGTCCTTTTACTTGCTGGATAACAGACAGTCAGGAGATGTAACACATCAAAGTACTTTCTGATGTCAGTGGCACTGTTGTGGTCAACAGGCAGCTGACTGTCAACCTGTGTTTCCCATTCTGTTATAATAACATCACTGTTCAGTGGACTACCAACAATGTATTACTTCATGTGAGCCATGGTGTTCCCAAAGGTAATGGCGGCACATCTCTTAGCATTGAGGTAATGTCCAAGGTTCTGACAACAGTCATAGGTGTCAAGTGGCCTTTGGGCGTGATGTCAACATCACATAGATTGGGAATGCTACCACCCACCTTACTGTTGTATGCAACCAATATTAGCCAGGGTGCTTTTGTGTTCTCCTGCACCTCAGAAGGGTAGATCCCAAACAGGAGAGGACATGGGTCCATACCCTGTGTGACACCAGTCATGTCTGGCATTGGTTTGACATAGAATCCACTGCAATCACACTGTGGGCAGTATCCGAGAGGCAATTTGCAGGAGAACTATTGATATAGTGGTTGCTGCCTAGCCAAGTGTTTTTGTGTATGATTTCTGGGTGGTAAGTGGTCTCTGAGTATTAGAAGGGTTGCCTATATTGTTAACTAATTCATCCTGTCACATAGTCATTGCACATGGCACTACACATTTAGGGCTGTGGATTGTCTACACCAACCTCTACAGTGTTTGACAACTGTTGGCCTTGTAATGTGGATATTGGGACATATACTAGGTCCTCAGTATAATAATTTAACAGAACCTATCCCCCAATGGATCCTGTCATTACACAGTCACACCAACACCCACACAGGATACTGATGACAGACAAAGACACACACACACACACACACACATGCACTTGCCAGTACAAATCCCTTCCTATCTTTTTATTGCTACTACAGTGTTACACATTTATTGCATACACCACGGAGCTTATAGGATGGTTATTGTCCCAAGGTACTTCTAAGGTGAGGAATATTACCAGACCTTGTAAATACTGGCATTGGGTGATGTAGTGGGTGAGAGATTTCATAAAATATTTTACCCTACACACACATTTACATTGGCAGGAGTGAGGGCCGAATCTCTATCTGACTGTTTTCAGACCTTTATGTTGTGCATTTACCACCTGCACCACTGACCTTACAGTCAAAACTCCTAACGATGTGGAAATACATTTAGTCAAAACTCCTAACGATGTTGACATACTACAACACCACTGACCTTTCATGATTTAGGGTTGCCAACATGTACTTCTAAAGTGAATGATATCTGCAGGACTCCTAAAGTCGGGCACTGAGAAGTGGGCGTAAATGTGGCCAAAATCTTTAAGGTACAAACACACATACACACACACACACATATATATATATATATATATATATATATATATATATATATATATATATATATATATGTATATACATATATATATATATATATATATATATATATGGGTCCATATGACTTCGTCGACAGTTCATTTGAATGACACTCATTTGGTCGACAGTTCATTTGGCCGACAGGCAGATTTGCCCCCTTCCCCAATGTTGTGCAACCCTGGAGTTGATATATATAGTTAGGGGGGGTGGGGGCACAGCCCCCCACATTGGGTGGAGGCTAAGCCCCCACCTAAAATGCCTGTCGACCAAATGAACTGTCAACCAAATGAACTGTCGACGAAGTCATATGGACCCATATATATATATATATATATATATATATATATATATATATATATATATATATACACACACACACACACACACACACACACACACACACACACACACCCACACACACACACAAACACTTGCCAGAAATGAGATTCAAACTGTTATTACTACTACATTGTTACGCATTTACCACACGTGCCACAGAGCTTATAGATAGAACAGTGTCCAAACATACCTCTAAGGTGAGTGACATTAGCAGCCATTGTAAAGTATTACACTTTGAAATGTACTGGCCTTGTATGGACACAAAATACTTTAACCTACAGATGTACACACACACTCACACCAATAAACACACTTTTACAACTACCAGTATTGGAATTAGAACTCCCATCTAAGTAGTGTTTTGCATTACAGTATCACACAGTTATTACGAGTGAAACGAAGCTTATATGCTGAAGAGTTGTTCACAGGTATCTTTGAAGGTGAATGACATCAGCAGCAGTGCTAAAAGAGGGGTAAGGGAAGTGTAGTGAGTATGAATGGCCACAAAATCAGGTCTCTACAAAGACACACACACTCTCTCTCACACAAACACATGCATTTTCAGAGTTGCCAGGACAGAGATCAGAACTCCTATCTAACTAGTTTGCTACACTAGAGTATTATGCAGTTATTGCAAGTGACACAAAGCTTATATGTTTGAGAGCTCTCCAAATGTATCTTTGAAGGTGAGTGACATCAGCAGCAGTACTAAAGGAGGGGTAAGGGAAGTGTAGTGAGTGTGCATGGCCACAAAATCAGGTCTCTACAAAGACACACGCACTCTCTCACACAAACACATGCATTTTCAGAGTTGCCAGGACAGAGATCAGAACTCCTATCTAACTAGTTTGCTACACTAGAGTATTATGCAGTTATTGCAAGTGACACAAAGCTTATATGTTTGAGAGCTCTCCAAATGTATCTTTGAAGGTGAGTGACATCAGCAGCAGTACTAAAGGAGGGGTAAGGGAAGTGTAGTGAGTGTGCATGGCCACAAAATCAGGTCTCTACAAAGACACACGCACTCTCTCACACAAACACATGCATTTTCAGAGTTGCTAGGATAGAGATTAGAACTCCTACCTTAGTAGTTTGCTACACTAGAGTATTACACAGTTATCACAAACACCACAGAGCTTATATGTTGGAGAGCTGTCCAAAGGTGAGTGTGAATGGCCACAATATCAGGTCTCTACAAACACACACATTCTCACAGTTGCCAGGACCAGGATTAAAACTCCTACCTAATGACAGTTATTGCAAGCGCCACAGAGCTTATATGTTAGAGAGCTGTCGAAAGGTATCTTTGAGGGTGAGTGACAGCAGCAGTGCTAAAGGAGGGGTAAGGGAAGTGTAGCGAGTGTGAATGGTCACAAAATCAGGTCTCTATAAATACACATGCATTCTCTCACACAAACACACACATTTTCATAGTTGCTAGGACAGGGATTAGAACTCCTACCTTAGTAGTTTGCTACACTAGAGTATTACACAGTTATCACAAACACCACAGAGCTTATATGTTGGAGAGCTGTCCAAAGGTATCTTTCAATGTGAGTGACATCAGCAGCAGTGTTAAAGGAGGGGTAAGGGATTGTAGTGAGTGTGAATAGCCTCAAAATCATGTATATACAAAGACACACACACTCACATAAACACACGCATTTTCACAGTTGTCAGGACCAGGATGAGAACTCCTGCCTAACTAGCTTGCTATATTAGAGTATTACACAGTTATCACAAGCACCACAGAGCTTACAGGGCTGCAAGTTATCCAAAGAGTTATTTCAGGGTGACTGACATCAGCAGGAGTGCTAAAGTAGGGCAATGGGAAGTGTAATGAGTGTGAATGGCCTCAAACACATTCATCTAGAAACACACACACACACATTTACATTTGACAGGACTGAGATTACAACTGATACATGGATACTTATTTGTACTATAGTGTTACACAGTTATCACAAGCACCAGTGAGACTATAGGGCTGAGGGCTAACCAAAGCAATTTCTAGAGTGAATGACATCAGCACATCATGTGATATAGGCCAATGGGATGTGTACTGGGTGGGAAAGGCCTCATAATGGGATTCTCTCTGTCACTGTCTGTCTCTCTCTTCCCCACGTCTCTGTGTGTGTATGCTTGACATATATTATGTTGGCCCTAGATATGTGTGAGTATTCCTATCCGGTGTGTGTGTGTGTGTGTGTGTGTGTGTGTGTGTGTGTGTGTGAAGGATCAATGGTGTACAGTTTGGTGTGTGTGCACAGACATCTGCGAATAACATATCTATAGTCCATTGTGTTGTCAGACATGGGCTTCATTTCTCTAAGTGTAGGAGCATGCCCAGTATACCTATATTGAGTGTGTGCATCCATTCCAGGGATAGTTGGACTCCAGTTCAGGGTTTTGTGTGCTACAGCTACACCTAGCAAACTGTTTCTGCAGTATATCTGTAGATAGGTTGCCAATATAGAAAAACAATGGGTGTAACATATGGGGGATACTGTAACTATTACTGTCTGTGCTGCTTGTGTAACATGGATGGTTGTAGCATAGATTTTCTGACATATGTACTGTTTTACACTGTGATGTATCATGTCATCAACTACTGACAGTTATCATTCTTTGATCACAGTTATTTACCAGGGAAATACAAGATGAACGAAGCTGAGACCAATATTCTGAGGCATATAGACTGCACATTCTGGCACACTCCTGCCATTGTGGAGGGGTAGCTACAGACAATAGACTGCTGGTTCTGTGTAAATGGAGCAGCACCTTGTTAGTATGCTGGCTGCAGATCCCCTACTTGTGCTTTTCTCAACTTAACTGAATGGCCATATCCTGCTGGCGCCATACCTCTCAGCTGTACAGATACTCCCAGGTTATCCAGAGGCAGGACTCATATATCTGGTCAGTTTACCTTCACATTGCGGTTTACAAGCAGCTTTGTGGCTATTCCTTCATGAGTTTGCAGTCAGGGGGTAGTATGGGTAGACATTAGAGTTTCAAACTTCACACACTCCATGGCATCTATGCTTCTACCCCCCCCCCCTCTGTTATTCTCTCCTCTTCCCAACATTATGACAGCAATATCTCAGAGGTATCCCTATAGTTGAGCCTTTATCCCAGTAGTATTTATGGCCTGGTCTACAGTTCTTGCAGTAGGACATGGGGAGGCATGCTACTGGCATTTGTCAGCATGGCCTTGCATTTGTTTTCTGTTTATTGTGTTAGGTTGTTAGTTAGGACCCCATGCCATTACATACATTGGCACTATGGGTGAGGCATGGGCCTTTGCCAGAGGACTGTAAGCCATTTGAGAGTGCTGCAGGCTATCTCTAGCAGGCCAGAGCATCCTGTCAGTCATACATTCCCAGGCTGCAAGCCAGTGGATTACCCTGGGGTGACAGTGGTAAGTGGTTGAGGTGTTCCTGTCAATCCTTCCTGTTCATACTGATCCACAAGTCTGGATGTGAGCAGGTTGCTGCTTACAGCTAGGGTCACACATGCATGGGATACATATTCAGCATACAGCATCATATATGTATTCCCATACAGAGACGGGGTCATGCTCTACTCATTCCCTACAGCAAGGCTATGACCTGTGATAAACCTGTGGCTGATGGTGGGTTGAGCTGGGTGCATGTGTGATATGGAAGCTACTGGCACCTGACTCATAGATATACCTGGGACATTCCCCTTATGCTGGCTTGTGTGTGGACATGGGCAGCCTGTCATCACTTTATAACTGTGCCTTCTGTGGTCTGCCAGTGATTGGACAGACTACCAGTATTCCATACTAGAGGGACAACTAATGTGATGCTAATCTCTATGTATAATTCCAAACTTGTGTGCAGTTGACAGATATTTTATGTGCACTCTGTGTAGGTTACTTCCACCTGTGTACTGTTTCTATGTATGGACCCCCATTCATGGCATGTCCAGCTTTCCGATGGTGACAGATATTGACATCTGGATAGTGTATATGTACAACTGCTGACATGGCTGCAGCTGAGAAGCAGTGTGTTTGGCACTGCAGTTGTTGGAACATGGTCCTGTCAACCACTGTACTGTACCTAGGCCACTGAGACACAACCATCCAGGCCCACATGCTGACCACTTCCAGGTAATATTAAACACACAACAAACTGACCACACTGACCCCTGCATATTGTACACATGCAACAATGTAGATTGGGACAGCTCTGGCAATCTGTGCTCCAGTGATATTACTCCTCAAACGTACATGTTACTGCATTTCTACATGGGATTGTGGGGGGGGGGGTCCACACCTGCAGACTTTAAACATTTGCAATGACTGTACTGGTATTTCAGTTAGTCTGCTGTCTTCCATTTCATATTGTATTGTGACCTATCATGCAGAAGGAGGCATATCAGTAGAGTACACATGTTAGATTTTAATGGCATCAATTTCAGTTTCAGACTTCTTACCCTTCAGAACTAACATGCAACTGCCAGACCTGTTGTGGTATGTCTGTGTAGGTCTGGAGGGGGGCTGCTCACCATTACCATCATTTGAAGGTCTTAGCCTGACCTTTCTTTATGGTCATCTACACCTGTCCTGCTGGGTGAGAATGGTGGTGGGTATGTGACCCTCAGTGACATCCACGTGTGTGACCTATTGACACCCACAGTTATTTGGGCCATCACATGTACTGCAGTGGGGGTTGTCACCTTGTCTAGTATTGCCTAGTATGTTGACACCAGAATTTGTTATGGATTTCCTGCTGACCCATATAGCTGTCACCTGTCAGCTGCTATCCCATTCAGCCACCCAATTCCCTTGCATGCTTGCATCCATATCATACATACAACTATCAGAACATAGCACTCCATTCAGCAATTGATAGGAAGAGTGACTTACCTTGTGGCTGTGCCAGTATTGAGGATGGTGCTGGAGGGCTGACTATGTTGGATGTACATAGTACACTCCCTATACATGGTTAAGCTCAGGTAGTGTCATAATTGGCATCCCTTTTACTGTATGTGCGAGTCAGAGAGAAGTGTCATTCCCTGGGTCCCTACCATGTCAGTGTATGTGCTATGCGTTGTCTCTTTGCCAAAGCCTGGGCATACTGGGCATTCCTCCTTCTGCCTACATGGGTAGGCTCAGGTTGTTCCTCCTCCGAGTCCCTCTGTGCCTGTGCTGGCTTTGGTAATGGTGGGGGGCTGTGTGGCCCTGGAGGGGCTCTCCCTGTAGGGAGCTTATAACAAGAAAGAACATGAGGAACTAGGAAATATTTAATAAATTCTATGAAAGTCTGTATAAAGCAGAGAGGTATGGAAATCAAAAAGGTACAAATGGAAATGTTGATGGAAGGTAGAGGTAAAGGAGGTTCAATAGCTAGCAGTTAGTATAGGAGGATGAAATAAAAATGATGATGTATAACCAATCTACAAGAAAGTCCCAATGAATAGATGGTATTCCTGTGGAAGTTTGGAAGCTAGGAGGGAAAAAACTGGTAAAGATATGAAAGGTTTTGCTTAATAGTATATTAAGATGATGAGAAGTACCAACATCCAGAAAGAAAGTGGTAGTGGCTGTAATACCTAAAGAGGGTAAAGACCCATCTGATCCAGCTTCATACAAGCCCATTTCAATACTAAACCATGATTATAAAGTGTTTATGTCTATAATGGCTAAAAGAATGGCAAATGTGATGCCAAAATTGATTGATATGGATCAATGTGACTTTGTGGAGGGGTGACAAACATTTGACAACATTAAAAGAACACTGATGACCCAGAGGGAAGCAGAATGTAAGAATATACCACTGTTTTTGCTGGGTCGTGATGCACAGAAAACACTTGAAAGAGTAAGTTGGGACCTTATGAGCAGGACAATGGAAGAATTTGCATTCCCTGATAAAATTATAAGGTTGATTAGGAGGATATATGAGGGATCGGAGGCAAAAGTTAAAGTGAGTGGACTCCTCTGTGATAATTTCTGCTTGAGCAGAGGAACCAGGCAGGGGTGTCCTCTTTCTCTTTTCTTATTTGCCTTATATTTAGAACAAGTGGCAAAGAAAATAAGGAACTCAGAAATTCAAGAATATAATTGATATGGTAGTCAAGAAAAGCTGGCTCTGTTTGCAGATTATATTATTTTATACCTGACAAAACCAGAAAATGACATTTTAGTATTGTGAAACATTTTGAGACTGTTTCAGATCTTTTTGGGTACAAAATTAATGAAGCTAAAACAATGACAATAGCTGTAACTCATGTGCCCACACACAAATTGATTCAGCAATATCCATATTATTTGGACAAGATAAAATGAAGTACTTAGGAGTATGGATTAAAAATGATTCCCATGTGGCAGCTAAGGATATGTGGGAAGAGACTAACTAAAAGATATTACAAAAATTGAGAAATTGCATGCTCTGCTATATGGCTAGTAAGATACAAGCAGTTAAAATGTTTTTCGTCCCTTTAGTTTTATAGACAGGTCAGGCATATTTTTATCAAACAGAGAAGTTGTAGATAGCAATTAACAATGAGCTGAAGGATTTTATATGGGAGGGGAAGACAGAAAGAATCAAGTGGGATAAGATCATAGGATCTTATGATCATAGTAGGTTACTAGGCTAACAGCCCCAGCTCCCTTACAAGCCTTGCCAAGTTCAACCCATATTCCCAAGGGTGTCTGATTCAAGCAGACACTAAAATCCAAGACAGACACAGGTGGAAACCCTTGAGTGAATTTCCAGTTACCCATCCAATCATCCAAACTGCAGTTAAATAGTGCCAGTGAGGGGCTTTGTTTAACATGAATAGGAAGCTTGATCCAAAGATGGGGCAACCTCTGTGTGACAAATATGTCACTCCAGCAAGTTCTGTTGGTGTCATTTACCAGGATAAGGTCCTTTGAGTGAGTGACCTGTATGCCATTTGACTTGCGAATGTGCAGCATTTCCATTAAAGATGGGTTAGAGATTGCTGTATATGCAAGGCACAGGTTGCCTCTGAGCAGTCTGTACTACACAGAGTAAAGTGACAATGATTTCAGTCTGTCCACATAAGACAGATCTTGAAGACCCTGAATTTTCTTTGTAAGGAATCTTTGTGGTCCCTCCAATTGCTGCAGGTGTTTGGAAAGGAACATACCAAAGGGAATGTTGTACTCTATTATTGGCCTGATGAGGAAAGAGTACAGGGGGTTATAACCTCTGTTTTTTCTAGAGGGAATGCCCTTACTAATGAGATGTGTAATATAAAATGCCCTTCTTACCACTGTGGAGGCATGGTGATTGAAGTTAAGGTTGTTGTCAACCTGTGTGCCCAGATCTCGCATCACTGACTGTGTTTAGGGTATTGCTATTGATGTGGTAGGTTGCAGGAACATCACCCCTGCTGAAGGGGATGATAATGCATTTTTTTTGCATTAAGTTTAAGGCCATGACTTTGGCACCAATCAGTCTGCATAAGACCTTCTTGCAGGATGTTGACATCACTAGGGGTTTCAATGATCACTCCTAGTTTGTAGTCATCAGCAAACCTTGTCAGGCACAGTCCTTTAGTTTTAGCCTGTACTTTGCAGAAGTAGAATCTGAACAGTATGGGTCCCAGGACCAATCCCTGTCGAACACCACTGGTTACAGGTCTGCTGGAGGAGGTGGAGTCCCCCATTTTGATGGTATGATGATTCTTCCAATAGAACCAGGTGGATTGGGATTACCTGATTTGAAGGGGTACTTTAGAGCAACATAGTTAAGACTCCTATACATAGCACAAGCAGAAATCTATAAGTCAAACTGGAAAGAGATGATGACGAAATAGGGGGAAGTTGAAGAAACAAGGAGAGGCTGGGATTTTGGATGCAGATCTTTAAGGAGAATAACAATAATCATACAGAATATCATATTCATAAAGCAGCAGAAAGTATTCTAAGAATGAAGCCAACACAGGAATAGAGAAAGGAGATTCTGTCGATAGGGATGACTGCAATTAGGGATACAAACAATAGGCAAGAGGGGGATGGGATTTATTAGAGAAAACTGGCAAAGGAACCAAGGTATTGAGAGTAAATAACTAGAGAGAGAAAGGCAATAGAATGGGAAAATGCTAAGAATTTATTTGGACTGCAGGTTAGAGATTGCCTTCAATATCAAGGATTAATATCAGAGTATAGGCAAAGAGAAAGAAATAGAGGGGCCCTAAACGAAAGACCAGCACTGGTAGAGTTTTCAGTAGAATATGGAACAGAAGCTGCTGTTAAAAAAGGAATAATTAGTAGACCATATAAAACATTGCATGATAACTATAATAATCAATCAGAAGAGGTTAGAAAGGATTGGGAAAAGAGTCTGGATAAGCTGTGCCAGTATTGAGGATGGTGCTGGAGGGCTGACTATGTTGGATGTACAAAGTACACTCCCTATACATGGTAAAGCACAGGTAGTGTCATGTTTGGCATCCCTTTTACTGTATGTGCGAGTCAGAGAGAAGTGTCATTCCCTGGGTCCCTACCATGTCAGTGTATGTGCTATGCGTTGCCTCTTTGCCAAAGCCTGGGCATACTGGGCATTCCTCCTTCTGCCTTCATGGGCAGGCTCAGGTTGTTCCTCCTCCAGGTCCCTCTGTGCCTGTGCTGGCATTGGTAATGGTGGGGGGCTGTGTGGCCCTGCCCTGTGCTGTTCCTGCTGCAGCTGTTTCCACAGGATCATATTGTGTAACATGGCACATACTATGAACTTTTGTGTACATGTAACTGGAGAGTACTGCAAGGCTCCACCAGATAAGTCAAGGCAGTGGAACTGTGACTTGAGCATCCAAAACACATGCTCTACAATGATCCTGGTTTGTGCATGTGCTTCATTATGGTGTTCTTGTTTGGGTGTGTGTGCATTTCTGATGAGTGTCATCAGCCATGACTCCAGTGCATAGCTAGCATCCCTCACTAGATGGCCATATGGGATGTCCCCCCCTGGCAAACCTCTGAAACAGCTGTGAGCAATGCCAGATGTGGGAGTTGTGATAGCTTCAAGGGCTGCCAGCACACACATTCATGATAATGCCCTGGGCATCACACAAAATCTGGCAGCTGATGGAGGGGAAGCCCTTGTGGTTTATGTAGACCCTACCCCGCTCACCGGGTGGTGCTTTGATGTGGATGTGGGCACAATCTATAGCACCAACTACCTCAGGGTATTTGCTATATGGTGGAAGAGATGCATACTTCTGGTCAATGCCTCACAGGTGTTGTGGAAATATATGTGCTCATTGGCATGTGGTGTCATGGCATCAATGAGCTGGTGGAGTACGCTGGATGCTGATGCCTGTGAGACCCCCATGGTATCCCCATTTGGTCTTTGGAAGGTACCTGTGGCTAATATTCTTAAGCCTACACATACCTTGATATCCACTGGGATGGGTTCCCCTCTGTTGGTTCTCTGTGTGTGGCGGGGACGGCACAGCTGGATGATTTGCTGTAAAATGTTCCTGTCCACCCTATAGTGCTCCACTATCTCCAGCTCATGTAGGCCCTGGCAGATTACCCTGGGTCTGTCCACACTTCTCTTCATCCTCACTGTGGGTTGGTTGTCAGCATTCTCTTCCTCACCACTCTCAGTCTCTAGCACATATTGATGGAGTAAAGCAGCAGCAGCCTCTAACATTTTTAGTTAGTTTTGCCAGTTAAAAATCCCTCATCTGTGTACACCCGTGGTGCAGAGTTTGTGGGAAAAACTGTCTGAAAGGTGTTTGCATAGTTTATAGTAGTGTGCTGAGCTGCTGCATGTGTAATTGGCTGATTCTAGTACATTCCACCTGACATCTATGCTAGTTCTCCTTGATTGTCTTCCTACTGCTGTTTCCCCTTCCCAGTTTCTCCCTATTTAAGCCCTGAGGGACGCCATGCATACACCGTGCTGAAATATAAACATTGCTGCCATTTCCACTTTTTTTTTTTTTTTTTATGTTTAAAACCCGGTGCATGGCGAGCACACCAATTTAGGCTATGTACACACTGCTCAGGCACATCTGACACACCCCCTTCCTTAGCTGTGGTTAGCTAAGGGCAAACACAGGCCACAGAGCTCCAGTGAGCTTTCAGCAAGCATGACACAACCCCTTATGAAGTCATTCAGCTCTTAGACTTGCACTATTGTATTGCTGGACCTACACGGTTAGGTACAAGCTGATACTACAAGAGAGCATCTGGGGAAAAAAAAATTAAGCTTGTTTCCTGCCTTTCCTGTAAGTGGTCTAGACTGTTTGTAGGTTTCTGAGCCCCCAAGCCTTTCTGTGTTGGAGGGAAGCCTTCCAGCTTAATTTTGTTTCTTAGAACTAGCCAGTTTTCTAGTTTCAGCACACATATCTGTTTCTTTGAGCTTAGCACTTGTTCAGAACTTGTTGTAAGCACTAAATAAGCTGCAAATTACTACATCACTCAACTTTCCTCACTTGTCTAGAGGAAAGCAGTTTTAGTACTTAATAAATAAGCACCTATCCAGGCATGTCTAAGGGTCAGCTCCTGGTGATTTCTCCTATCTACCTGATGAATCTGGGCATCTTGGGGCAATGCAGCAATTGCCTCATGTACACAGACAACCCTCTCCTCCTACCACCCAACACTACAACCTGTGAGAGATGCACTTATATAGCCAAACTGGAAACAAAGCTCTCTTCACCCAAGACTGGACTAGACAGTCAAGAGGAGAAGGTAAACACTTGCTCCACACCACACTCATCACATAGTCCCTCAAAACCTACACCACCAAAACACACATAGAAACACAAAACACACACCTACATTCACGGAAGCTCTCAATAAAAATCTGCCCAAGCATCAGGGACCTCCAAAGCAGAAACGCAAGTAAACTCCACCCAGGAGCGGCCTTAAGTCAACTGGTGTCCTAGGCAAAAGAGCACCACGGCACCCCCCACCACACCACCCAGTGCCCCCATCCTGGTCTACCTACACCAAATAAATACTGGAAAAGTGCCCCTACTAAAGCGGCGCCCTAGGCGGCCGCCTAGTTGGCCTATGCCTAAGGCCGGCTATGACTCCACCTCCCAACACAACCCAAATGACACACAGCCCACAAACTCAGTGTGCCACTCAACCACAGCCCATAAGGCATAGCAACGTACCCAACACTCTAGTCATAGGTGACTCTATAGTCAGGCACACTGATGTTCCACTCACCAGGCTAAACAAGGAGAAAGTTGCTGTCAGCTACCTGTCAGGTGCCAGGATCTGCCACATAATGCATGCACTCAGGTCACTCCACAACAAGTACAAATATGACACTGTCATTGTCCATGCTGATGTGAATGACCTGAGATGTACCACCCTGGACTACATGAAAAGAGACATGGAGGAGCTCTCCGATCTTGTAGCCCAGGCAGGTATGATCCTAGCCCTGAGTAGCATCCTGCCATCACCCAGAATGATACCACAGTACAAGGACAAAATTATTAACTTCAACAATTGGCTAAGCTTCTGGTGTAATTCTAAGGGGATCCAGTATCTGTCTGCCTGGGATGACATGATTGACAGACCACAATGCTTTACCACAGATGGCCTGCACCTGTCGCCCTTGGGATTCCGGATACTGGCTAAGGCTCTTGCCACCCATATAGTGCCTTTTTTAGGCAAGGTTCAAATGACAAATTCACCACTGTAACAGGTACAAGCAAGCAAAATCTGAGGGCAATGCTACTCAATGCTAGAAGTCTAAACCTCAAAATGCACTCCCTCGAGGCATTCCTTAAAATGGAGAATATTGACATCTGTGCAGTGACAGAGACCTAGTTCAAAGATCCAGAGAGCACCCCTGCATTACCAGGCTATAATTCATACCACACCTTTCAGCCACCTAACCCAGAAAGAAGCACTAAAGGTGTAGGTGTGTCCATATTCATTAAGGATATCCACACCTTCAGGCTAGTTGCACAGCATAATGCATCCGAGATTATCCAAGTGCAACTAACTCTGGGCAAGACCACAATCCAAATTGTAGCTTGCTACAGGCCTCCCACCATGCCCCAGGATTTACACTCCTCATTTCTTGATACACTGGAAAGTATTAGCGCATAACCCAACACCCTAATAATGGGCGATTTCAACTACCCCACCATTAACTGGGAAAACTACTCATGTACCAACTCTTTTGCTCAACGTTTTCTGAAATTCATAAATTCCAACACCTTGGATCAACTTATTCACACCCCCACCAGGGGCAGCAATATCCTAGACCTGGTCATTACCAACATGGGCAACCAGTGTTCAACACCAGAGGTCAATTCCTCGTTGGTCAGATCCGACCACAAGCTAATCACCCTAGACATCCACATCCCGCCCCCACCCCCAATTAGGGAAGCCACCATAAAAAAACTTCTCCAAAGCCAACTTCACACTTCTTAAGACAGAAGTGGCAAACTTCATGACACCCATGCAGACAGACAATAGAGGTACCACTGCTGAATCCTACACAAATGCACTTTATAAGTAGTTACACGAGTGCATGGAACATTCTATCCATAAAATAACCAAGATGCTATCCTCCAAAAAAAAGGAAGCCAATCTGGTGGTCCTCTGCCATAAACAAACTCTACAACAGAAGAAAGAAAGTGTTGCAAAAAAGAGTAAAATACCATGACTGGAGGAACTCTCTGGTCAACCTCAGTAAGAAGCTGAGATCCCTCATAAAATCCTCCAAAGCTAGTTATGAAAACAAAATTGCCACTGACTCTAAAGACAGCCACAAAGCATTCTATAGCTATGTCAAGAATCTCAATGGCAACACTCAGATCTGCTCTGAGTTACAGCACAATGGCACTAAATATACAGAACCAACTGATATTGCCAACATCCTGGCAGATAGGTTCAGTGCTAACTTTACCCCCTGTCACCCCTAGAGGGCCCATCTCTATACCGGACGAATGCAAAGTTTCTGTAATCACGGCTGCACAGGTAAAAAACACACTCTCCAAAGCCAAGAACACAGCATCCATTGGAACTGACAATATCCCAGGCTGCATTCTACACGAACTACAGAATGAACTGGCACCCCACCTAAGTACCATATTCAATCATAGCCTCACCTCAGGCTTTGTGCCCACTGAATGGTGCACTGCGGCGGTTATCCCACTCCACAAAGGGGGAGCCATGACGGACCCTGGGAACTACTGCCCCATTAGCCTGACGAGCCTGGTCTGCAAGGCCATGGAATGTATCATCATGGAACTTATAAACAAAGACATTGGTAATCTCCAAACTCTGGACCCTACCCAGTTCAGATTTGTAAAAGGCAGATCATGTCTCCTAAATCTGATTGACTTCTTTGAAGTAGTCACCAAAGCCATAGATGAGAGTAAGGTGGTTCACACAGCTTATCTAGATATTGCCAGGGCTTTCAACACCATCCCCCACTCTGGAATTATAGATAACCTCACTAAACTAGGTATAAATCCCTATGTCACAAGATGGGTTGCCAACTGCCTCACGGACAGAGCCCACACTGTGAAAGTAGCAGACTCCAAATCTGACTTCAGACCAGTGACAAGTGGAGTACCACAGGGTTCAGTCCTGGGTCCTCTCCTGTTTAGTATCTACTTCTCTGAAGTACAGGCTAACACAGAAGGTCCTTGGCTAACAAAGTTTGCAGATGACTGCAAACTAGGAGCCATAATCAAAACTCCTAACGATGTGGACATACTACAAAAGGGCCTCACTGAGACAGATGCCTGGTGTCAAAGCCATGGCCTGAAGCTCAATGCCAAAAAGTGTATTGTCATCCCCTTTGGTAAAAACTCTGTACCCATGAACTACCACATAGCTGGTAGTCTACTTAACGCCAAAAATGTGATGAGACCTTGGGACACAGGTGGACAGTAGTCTCTCCTTTGATAATCACATTGCCACAGTGGTCAGAAAATCCTTCTACATGGCTCACCTCATCACAAAAGGTTTCTCATCCAGAAAAAAAGAGATCATTGTTCCCCTCTACTCATCACTCATTAGACCCATTATAGAGTACAATGGCCCTTTTGGTATGTACCTCACAAGACATCTACAACAACTGGAAAGGCCACAGAAATACCTCACAAAGAGGATTACTGGCCTCAAACAGATGCCCTACGCAGACCGTCTCAAAAAACTCCAGCTTAACTCCGTCACATATCGCCTACTCAGAGGCAATCTCTAACTAACATACAAAGCTACGTCAAACCCAGAACTGTTGGACATGCTCCACTTAAAGAAATTCCAATCCCTCTGAGCTACACGCTCTAGGGACCTAAACCTTGTCATCACAATAAACAGAACATGCTGGAGGGATAGATTCCTGTCCCAGAGACTTCCCATACTCTGGAACAGACTACCTATCTATGTCAAACAGAGCTCCTCATTAGCACTCTTCAAGAAAAATCTTGATGACTGGATGGGAAATAGGAAATTCACCCCAGGGATCACTTCTGTGGCTCTGCTTGGCAGGGGCACAGGAAAATAATTTTCTTGGGTGGCGAAAGCCAGGGTACATTTTTGGCTAGGCTTATATAGGTTCTAGGGCCTATAGCCTACTACCTACCTATGAACCTATGAACTTTGAAGAAATATGTGATTCAGTATAACTCCCCTGATTTGCATACCCCAGTGTGTAGGTCATTAGCTACTGTACTTAAACAGACCTTTTCCCCTTGACAACCAGTGCTCCCTGGTATTGTTTGCATTCTGCATGCCATTGACTATAATGGCAAAATGCAGATTTATCTTAAAATTGAGCTTTCCCATTTTTTTTTTTTATTTTTGGCCCAATCCCGTTTGCGTGCCACTGCCCTACGCTTAAATGGCCGAGATCAGCCAAAAAAAAAGTTTAATTTTCATATAATTGAAACAATTTTTCATGCCAATGGCCTTATAGTTGACCATTGGCATGAATAATGTACATAATGCATGTTTTTTCACAAGCTGTCATGCCCCCGTTTTGTCAGTTGCAGAAATGTACTCAGTTATTTTCCGAGTACATTTCTGCACTGACACTGGAGACCTGGCAGATTGGTGAATCGCTAAATTACCTCATTTGCATGGTTTTCACCAGCAAATGAGGTGATCTGCATGCCGCACGGTTTTCCATTCTAGAACAGTGTAGGGTCACTCGTGCACGTGAAAACGGCACTATCCTGAATCGCTTGGTGGCCATTTTCCATGCAGGAGCTCCTATACTGTTCCTGCATAGAAAATATGGCTTTCTGAATCCTGGGGAATGAGCACTAAGGGGCTAATGGCCAGGGAGGAGGATTACACTGGCATGTATTTATATTCCACCTAAAACTGCTATAATGGAGAGAAAATTCTGGGAGAAATGATAAGCTTTCAGCAAGGAATATTATTTATAGGTGGGGGACTGGAATTTTATTTGGAGCAGTGAAGATGTGCCTGAGGGCCCTGAAGAGAAAATATAACAAAGGAGGGTAGATTTTTGAAGAAATTTATGAAGACATTTGGCATGAAAAATATGAATTCAGTACTAGGAGTTTGGAGTGAATTTATATATTATTCCCCAAGATGTAAAAACTGGGCTAGGCTAGACAGAATTTATATTTCACAGGAACATGTGCATTTAATTGAAAGTCTTGATACGCACCCAGTAATTATTTCATATTATGCACCAATAATAGCTAAAATAAAAACATGGGGTAATGAAATAAAAATGAGACTGGTGCTTTCTCACCTATCTGTTTAAAAGAGGGAATATAAGGAATGGGTAGTGGAAATTAATCAAGAGCCATTAGAAAAGATAGAAATTTCTTCTGAAAATATGGCTAGGGAGTGGGAAAATTTAAAGTGGAGTTTAAATAGGGTTGAAATAAAAGAAAGAGAGATATGGTTAAGAAGTAACAAAAATTATTTAGCATGACTGACAAATGTTAAAGAATTACCAAATAAGGGGAATCTCACAGAACAAAAAGAGGAGCAACTGCAGAATGCTAAACAGAAAATAAGAGATTACTACGATAATATGCATGAGTTTAGAAAGATTGCAGTTAAGCAACTGTTTTTCATAATAATTCTAGAGCACAAAAACTTTTAGTATAACAACTCAGGCAACAGAAAGCAGAAAGGGCTGTTGCCAAGCTTAGGGAGCTTATAACAAGAAAGAACACAAGATCCTGTAGAGGAACTAGGAAATATTTAATAAATTCTATGAAAGTCTGTGTAAAGCAGAGCGATATGGAAATCAAAAAGGTACAAATGGAAATGTTGATGGGAGGTAGAGGTAGAGGAGGTTCAATAGCTAGCAGTTAGTATAGGAGGATGAAATAAAAATGATGATGTATAACCAATCTACAAGAAAGTCCCAATGAATAGATGGTATTCCTGTGGAAGTTTGGAAGCTAGGAGGGAAAAAAACTGGTAAAGATCTGAAAGGTTTATTTTAAGAGGATGAGAAGTACCAACATCCTGAAAGAAAGTGGTAGCGGTTGTAATACCTAAAGAGGGTAAAGACCCATCTGGTCCAGCTTCATACAAGCCCATTTCAATACTAAACCATGATTATAAAGTGTTTATGTCTATAATGGCTAAAAGAATGGCAAATGTGATGCCAAAATTGATTGATATGGATCAATGTGGCTTTGTGGAGGGGAGGCAAACATCTGACAATCTGATGACCCAGAGGGAAGCAGAATGTAAGAAAATACCACTGTTTTTGCTGGGTCTTGATACAGAGAAAACACTTGAAAGAGTAAGTTGGGACCTTATGAGCAGGACAATGGAAGAATTTGCATTCCCTGATAAAATTATATGGTTGATTAGGAGGATATATGAGGGATCGGAGGCAAAAATTAAAGTGAGTGGGCTCCTTTCTCATAATTTCTGCTCGAGCAGAGGAACCAGGCAGGGGTGTCCTCTTTCTCTTTTGTTATTTGCCTTATATTTAGAACCAGTGGCAAAGAAAATAAGGAACTCAGAAATTCAAGAATATAATTGATATGGTAGTCAAGAAAAGCTGGCTCTGTTTGCAGATGATATTATTTTATACCTGACAAAACCAGAAAATGACATTTTAGTATTGTGAAACATTTTGAGACAGTTTCAGATCTTTTTGGGTACAAAATTAATGAAGCTAAAACAATGACAATAGCTGTAACTTATGTGCCCACACACAAATTGATTCAGCAATATCCATATTATTTGGACATGATAAAATGAAGTACTTAGGAGTATGGATTAAAAATGATTCCCATGTGGCAGCTAAGGATATGTAGGAAGAGACTAATTAAAAGATAATACAAAAATTGAGAAATTGCATGCTCTGTTATATGGATATGGATAATAAGATGCAAGCAGTTAAAATGTTTTTCATCCCTTTAGTTTTATAGACAGGTCAGGCATATTTTTATTAAACAGAGGAGAAGTTGTAGATAGCAATTAATAACGAGCTCAAGGATTTTATATGGGAGGGGAAGACAGAAAGAATCAAGTGGGATAAGATCATAGGATCTTATGATCATAGTAGGTTACTAGGCTAACAGCCCCAGCTCCCTTACAAGCCTTGCCAAGTTCAACCCATGTTCCCAAGGGTGTCTGATTCAAGCAGACACTAAATTCCAAGACAGACACAGGTGGAAACCCTTGAGTGAATTTCCAGTTACCCATCCAATCATCCAAACTGCAGTTAAATAGTGCCAGTGAGGGGCTTTGTTTAACATGAATAGGAAGCTTGATCCAAAGATGGGGCAACCTCTGCGTGACAAATCTGTCACTCCAGCAAGTTCTGTTGGTGTCAATTACCAGGATAAGGTCCTTTGAGTGAGTGACCCATATGCTATTTGACTTGCGAATGTGCAGCATTTCCATTAAAGATGGGTTAGAGATTGCTGTATATGCAAGGCACATGTTGCCTCTGAGCAGTCTGTACTACACAGAGTAAAGTGGCAATGATTTCAGTCTGTCCACATAAGACAGATCTTGAAGACCCTGAATTTTCTTTGTAAGGAATCTTTGTGGTCCCTCCAATTGCTGCAGGTGTTTGGAAAGGAACATACCAAAGGGAATGTTGTACTCTATTATTTGCCTGATGAGGAAAGAGTACAGGGGGTTATAACCTCTGCTTTTCTAGAGGGAATGCCCTTACTAATGAGATGTGTAATATAAAATGCCCTTCTTACCACTGTGGAGACATGGTGATTGAAGTTAAGGTTGCTGTCAACCTGTGTGCCCAGATCTCGCATCACTGACTGTGTGTTTAGGGTATTGGTATTGATGTGGTAGGTTGCGGGAACATCACCCCTGCTGAAGGGGATGATAATGCATTTTTTTTTTGCATTAAGTTTAAGGCCATGACTTTGGCACCAATCAGTCTGCATAAGACCTTCTTGCAAGATGTTGACATCACTAGGGGTTTCAATGATCACTCCTAGTTTGAAGTCATCAGCAAACCTTGTCAGGCACAGTCCTTTAGTTTTAGCCTGTACTTTGCAGAAGTAGAATCTGAACAGTATGGGTCCCAGGACCGATCTCTGTCATACACCACTGGTTACGGGTCTGCTGGAGGAGGTGGAGTCCCCTATTTTGACGGTATGATGATTCTTCTACTAGAACCAGGTGGATTGGGATTACCTGATTTGAAGGGGTACTTTAGAGCTACATAGTTAAGACTCCTATACATAGCACAAGCAGAAATCTATAAGTCAAACTGGAAAGAGATGATGACGAAATAGGGGGAAGCTGAAGAAACAAGGAGAGACTGGGATTTTGGATACAGATCTTTAAGGAGAATAACAATAATCATACAGAATATCATATTCATAAAGCAGCAGAAAGTATTCTAAGAATGAAGCCAACACGGGAATAGAGAAAGGAGATTCTGTCGATAGGGATGACTGCAATTAGGGATACAAACAATAGGCAAGAGGGGGATGGGATTTATTAGAGAAAACTGGCAAAGGAACCAAGGTATTGAGAGTAAATAACTAGAGAGAGAAAGGTAATAGAATGGGAAAATGCTAAGAATTTATTTGGACTGCAGGTTAGAGATTGCCTTCAATATCAAGGATTAATATCAGAGTATAGGCAAAGAGAAAGAAATAGAGGGGCCCTAAAAGAAAGACCAGCACTGGTAGAGTTTTCAGTAGAATATGGAACAGAAGCTGCTGTTAAAAAAGGAATAATTAGTAGACCATATAAAACATTGCATGATAACTATAACAATCAATCAGAAAAGGTTAGAAAGGATTGGGAAGAGAGTCTGGATAAGCAATTCACAAAGAAACAATGGGGGAATATATGTATGACTCCCAAATATGAATCAAAATCTAGAGGATTTAGGATTTTTGCATGGAAATGTTTACATAGTATTTTTAGACCCCACGTAGACTCCAGAGAATTTTTTCTCAGGTAGAAAGAACATGTTGGAGGTGTAATAAGGAAGAAAGAGGTAATTGAAAACATATTTTCTAGGAGTGTAAGGAGTTGGCAGACTTTAAAGATTCCTTGCAGACTATTCTATCAGATATACTAGGTGAGTAAATTGGTGTATCTAGGGAAATGATTTTTCTGAGCTATGATACAGAATCAGAATTGTCTAGACATAGGAAGGCCTTGCTGAGTCTAATTATCGTGGCTGCCAAAAAATCAGTTACTAGAAAATGGAAATCAAAGTCTAAACCAACTGTATTAGAAGTAGTGAATATAGAAACAGAGATAAAACAAATGTATTTGGGGTCTTTAGAAAAGGGTAGGAGCAAATTAAAAAGAAAAAATGGGACTTGCGGGAACAATGCATACAGAGGAGGAATGAGGTTTAATAGAAAGCAGAATATGAATGAGCCAGGTAATGTTTGACTGACAACGGCTGGGTAGATTATTGGTGATGTATAATGTTTGCAACTAAAGTTATGCCAGTATGGTTTGTGATGTGTAATGCTTGCAACTAAGATGATGTCAGTGTGGTTTGTTTTCATTTATATAAATGTATGGTTGTCTATGGCATTAGTGATAATTTAATAAAGATGTTTCTTTTTTAAAACAATATATATTCATTTGGTTGCCAGGTGGTGGTGCTTAATATTAAACGCATGAATAACTGAATGTTCAAAATGTCAAGGTACTGTTTAGGCATAAAAGGTGAGTGGTATTGGAGGGGATGAGATCATTTGTGTTACTCAAGGTTAGGGTCAGGGATAGATGGGGGATATGTTTTGAATGTTTGTGTGCGAGTGTGTGTATTTTAAGGCTCGGGTCAGTGTTAGGTAAGGGGGTAGATGTAGTGTTGTTAATGTGTCCTTGTGTGTCTGAGTGAGTCTTGTGTAGTGGCAGTGTTACAGGAAGGTTTTTATTGAGTTAAGCGGTAGGGTTAGGATTGGGGGAAGGGGCATTGTTAGGGTTAGTAATGGGTGCCCCTTCACACATGCATGCCTACATTCTTAACATACCAAATCCCTCTACTTACTGTGACTACTCAGAGATACACACACACACACACACACACACACACACACACACACACACACACACACACACACACACACACACACACACACACACACACTCAGTCATCTTAGTCTATTTGTACCCTGCAGATATACACATATACTACCATACACTGGCACCCCTCCCACCACTAGCTATCCAGTGGACATCACTAAATTTACCTGCAACATTGGGTCTCCAGTTGACTTGAATGCAGAATAACAGCATGTTTGCTGTGTTAATCATCATGGTTGGCCATACTATTAATACCCACTGAGTAATATTCTGCATCATTCATCAGATTAATTCACTAACTATAGGCCTTTCTGGGGGACAGTACATGGTTAATTATCATTAACAGCTGCTCTGAAATGCTTCATAATCTTACATGGCCAGTGGGATGGCCCACTGTGGTAATTCTTCCAGCCATGAAAAATCAATGTTGTGGGCATGGCTCTGAATTAGAAAGGGTTACCACAAGGGATTGGTTGCTCATGTTAGGGCTTCCTCTCAAAGTAATCCTTTCTGAATCCAATGGTATGACTATTAAAATCAGCTTTATCTTAGCAGCTAGCACCTTTTGTGTGGAGTCTGCATGTCCTCCCCGCAGTCGAGTGGCATTCGAAAGACATGTGTAAATGGGCGTGCCTTCGTTGAAGGTTGGGCGTTGAGCTGGCACCATAAAAATCTACTGCCAATCATTAGCAGACTGGAGTTCCGCTGTGGTGACACCTAACCGGGAAAAGCCGAAAGAAGAACAAACAAGAAGAACAAAGTGGAACAGGAGGAAAGACATATATCCATTCTTCCAGCTTTGAAGTATTTGACCAATGATCTAGTAGACAAAATGATGCATCCTATGTATTTAAACATGCAGCAAATAGAAACAATTTTGGCATACCCCAAAAGTTTACATTTGAAACAATGATGTATTCATGAGACAGGGTGCATATGTAATATTCAGGAAGGGGTGGTCAGTGTTCAGGTCTTATAGCCCCACAAAGTTTATCTTTGAAGATGTAAAACTTCCTTACCCTTCATTGCTAAGATGTGCTTAATGGATTCTGAAAAAAAGGAAGCCAAAACTATCTTAAATGATATAGCATCATGTTTGCAAAACTACATATAATCTAATCAAGTGTATGCTTTATCATTAACTGTTTTATTTCCATATGTAAACATCAAGACTTTAACTTTTAAATATTTAATGTATTTATCTGCTATACTTGTTAGCACATAAAAATGTATTGCTTATGCTTTTATTTTGTATCTTGTGTTACTAACCTGGATTGTGGGTGAAAAAGACCCTTGGTTACTCCGCCAGCTGGGTTAGTTAACAAACGAATAAATAGTAAAGTGCTGCAACCTTTTGCATACTGCACTCAGTCAAAATGATGTTGCTTGCTGGCAATATGGCAGAGTAATAAAGCTCTGCCTGCAACCCAGATGATAGCTGATGGATTAATGGTCTAGGTGCTGGAGGAACTACAATTGAGAGAGTGTGAGTGAGTGACTGTCGGCTTGTGCAACCTACAGTGAGTAATCGCAGACTGGCCCATTACAAGACAGACACTAACAGAGGCTAATCATAATAACAGATGGTGAGAGGGTTTGGGATGTGCAGTTACCAAACAGCATTCATGCTTCAGTGGGGTAATCCATATATAGCACTGAGTTCAGTAGGGATATAAGAGTACCCATATATCATAGATGCTGCTGGGAGTGGTTTGGTTAATTGAAAAATCCACACTCACTCTTTGAGTAATTCAGCACTTATGTGAATGGGACCGCCATGTAGTTCTCTGACCTGGAGACATTTAGGATCCAACTTTAAATGTAGATGGTTTTGACCTTGAGGGATGAGGCCACACCCTCAGGCCACTGTAGGGTGACAGAGATTGGTGTAGGAAATGTAAGAATAAACTTCCATCTTGCCTGTCTGATGATTGCTACTCCAGCTGACTCTCTTACCAAGAGAGCTGACGACTGATGGGAACAGACATGATTATCCACAGGGAAAAGGGTGAGAGGAATATTAAAAAAAAATGTTTTTTGCTCAAAGCAAATACTACATGTTAGTAAAGTGCAGGTAGCAGTAAGCAGTACCTCCACACCTGGGCTGGTTTTATCTTACTTTCTCTTACTTTTTATACAATCTTCAGCTTAACATCTTTTTGCTCCTGTAGATTTTAGTATTTAGTTTTGGCTCTAAATTTCCTGATATTTTATTCAGAATTACTCCAAATTTTCATATATTTTCTAGCAAACTCCTAAACAGTATTTTTAAATGAAATGCCAGATTCTGTGCCACAGAAGTTAGACTTTGGACTGGTATTCAGTTGAAGAAAATGTGTGTTCTTGATGGCTTGGTGCAGCAAACATCTAGCAAAGTCAGCAGAAGACAAAGACAATGTATTGGGACTAAGAGTATACCTAATGCTTTGTTCTGCTTTACTGTGATGTAGCATGCAAACCAGAGTATCCTGGAACAATATAGAGAACTTTGAGCTGTACTCATATTGTGATATACACTCACTTCCCTCTTTCTGTTATTTAAAAGTCTTAAACACACAATAGTATTGCAGCAATTCAACCGCAAAGCTAGTAACATAATAATCAAAACTTTTTATTAAAAACAATTAATTAAAAGAGTAAGCACTTTTATCTGATGCAGACATCTTCAGTATCTAATCAACCCATTCATTCCATTTTAAATCATTAACTTAACCAATCAAATTACATCTTCAAATCACGATTCAAACATTTATATAATTGCTTCTTTTATGTTTGTTCCCATACGTACCTCTATTGCAAGACTATGTATTAAAATATTACTCCTTAATAAAATCATGAATAATGTACATTTTTAAATCATGTGATTTGAAGAGATAATTGATTGAAGGATCACCGATTCATTGATCTGTATGTCTTTAGGTTGTAAGAAAAAACATTGAGTCCCTCTATTAAAATACACAGGGGAGAAGGGAAGATATGTATACTCTACACAGAAGGCATTCCTGTCATTGTTAAATGCAATTGAGAATGTGCAGATGTTAATGACAGTTGATCCTTAAAGTGCGATGACTTAACAGGAAAATATGTCACAGTATACATGCCTTTCTACACAGCACAAACTAAACAAGCACAGCACAATTTATCTTTAATTAAATTTTTTGAAGTGGTTTGGAATTTTAGTTTGCTACACAACTTTACAAAACAAAACCATATTACTTACAATTTCTGTAAAACTTCATCAAAAATAGGGTAACGATATAAAGGCAGTAGAAATAAGTACAAAACATTGTAAGATATCTGAAAAAAGTGGAAGTCATAAGCATGGTAGACATATACAAAGGGCAGGTACATTGAAATGCACACATAACAGAGCTCTGTGTGATTTACAAAACCCATGTAAATATATAAGACATCAGTATATACCAACATGTACATTTTTGTTTTGGAACCTTTATTAAACTATCACTAAAGACATAGGCCAACATACATTAAAATAAAACAAAATATACTGTTTCCATTTACATACATTATGCATCACATATGTTCTTTTTTATAATAATCCTCCATCCAACATTACATAAATTGCACAATTCCTGTCTTTCCTTATGCTTTACTCCTTCTCCGGAACATTATTCTTCATGTATTGTTTCCATAATTTCCATTTATTTCTGTGTAGTTTGCTACTTTTCATTTCCAAAAATCCCATGTCCAGTTCTTTTATCTCTATTACAATATTCAGTACTTCAAATACAATAGGTTTAGACCTTGATTTCCATTTTACAATAATTGCATTTTTTGGCAGCCACCAGAATTAAACTAAACAAGGCCTTACTATGTCTATGCAATTCAGATCCTGTGTTCCAGCTCAACAGAATCATTTCCTTAGTTACACTCATTTGCTCACCCAATATTTCTGACAGAATATTCTTTAGGGGACTTTCAAAATTTGCCAACATTCATTACACTCCCAAAACATTATCTAAGTCTAGATAATTATGATTCTATCTCACAGCTCAAAAAAATAGTTTCCTTAGTTACATCAATTTGCTCATCCAGTATTTATGACACAGAAGTCTGCAGACAATTTTTAAAGTCTGCCAACTCATTACACTCCCAAAAATATGTTCCCAGTCACATCTTTCTTCCCCATCACATCTCCTACATTTGCCACACTTCCAGCAAAAATCTTAAACCTTCTAGACTTTGTTGTATACTTGGGAGCCATACATACATCCTCTCATTGTTCCTTTGTGAATTGTTTATCTGATCTCTCTTCCCAATCTTTCTAACCTCCTCTGATTGATTCTGATAGTTATTATGCAATATTTTTATGTCCTAATAATTATCCCTTTTTAACAGCAGCTTCTATTCTAAATTCAGCTTAAAAACTCTACCAGTGCACATTTTACTTAGGATTCCCATGTTCCTTTCTGTTTGCCTGTACTCTGATCTCAATCCCTAGTAGGGAAGGCAGCCTCTTGGCCTCATCCCATTCTATTACTTTTATCTGTCTAGCTATTTACTCCCAGTACCTTAGTTCCTTTGTCAGTTTTCTCCAGTAAATTTCAGCCCACTCTTGCCTATTCTCTGTATCCCTAATTGTAATCATCCCTATATGCAAACTCTTTCTCCATTCTCACATTGGCTTAGTTCTTAGAATTCTTTCTGCTACTGTTTGAATATAATATTCAGTATGGCTGTTATTTGCCTCAAGAATATGCATCCCAAATCACAGTTTCTCATTTCGTGAATCTTCTACCATCATCATCCCTTTCCACTTTCAATTGTAACTTTCTGCTTATGTATACCAGCCTTAATAGTGTAGCTATAAAATGTCCATTCAAATCTGGTAATCTTAAACTACCTTGTTCTATTGGAAGTATCAACTTATACCACTTAACTCTTGTCCTCTCCCCCCCAAAAAATAAATTAATTCAACTCTTTACTAATTATTGTCCACAACTTGCCTGACCTGTATATAGAACGAAAGGGACTGAAAACATTTTCACAGCTTGTATTTTACTATGCATATCTATAAACAAGAGCTTCCATTTTCTCTGATTTTATATTATCTTTTGTTTAGTCTCTTCCCACATACCCTTAGCTTCCGTAACAGAAGCTTTTTTAATCCATACTCCTAAATACTTCATCTTATTTTGTCCCCATACATATGGGTATTGCTGAACCATTTTCATGTGTGGGTACATAATTTATGACTATAGCCTTTGTTTTATCTTCATTAATTTTACATACCAAAACAACTTTAAACTGTCTCTAAATTTTCCACAATACTGAGATAAACTTATTAGGTACAAAATAATATTGTCATCAAATAAGCCAACGTTTCTTGATTACCTTGCAAATTATATTATTGAATGTCTAGGTTCCTTGTTCTCTTTCCAAGTAGTTCTAAGCATAAAGCAAATAAAAAGGAGGAAGGGACTACCCCTGTCTTGTTCCTCTGTTCAGACACAGCTTATCAGAGAAGAGCCCACTCTCTTTAATTCTTGCCTCTGATCCCTAAATTATCATCTTAATTAACCTGATTATTGCATCAGGGAATAGAAAATGCTTCCATTATCCTACTCATAAAATCCCAGCTTACTCTGTCAATAATTTCTCCTCATCAAGACCCAACAACAACAATGATATTTTCTTACATTCTGCTTCCCTCTGGATTATCATTGTTTTATTAATGTTGTCAACTGTTTGTATCTCTACAAAACCACATGTATCCATATCTATCAATTTTGGTGACACCTTTGCCATTCCTTTAACTAGTAGAGAAATAAGCACTTTATAATCATGATTTAAAACTGAAATGGGTCTATATGAAGCTGGGTCTGATGGGTTTTTACCATTTTTAGGTGTTAGAGACACCACAGCTTTCTACCAAGATAAGTGTTTCCTCTACTTTTTAAAATACTATTAAACGAAACCTTCAAGATCTTTATCACTTTCTTCCTTCATAACTTCCAAACTTCCACAGAACCACCATCTGTTCCTGGAGAATTTCCTACTGATTGATGATATGTCACCATTTTATCTCATCTCCTCCTGTCTTAACTATTAATTGTTAAGCCTCGTCTACCTCTAATCTTGTCATTCTTAAGTCTTCCATAAATATTTCCATGTTTGCTCCTTCTTGATTTCCATATTTCTCTGCTTTATACAAATTTTTATAACATTTCCAAAATATCTCTAATACATGTGCAGGATCTCTGGTTATTTTTCTTATTACAGGCTCTCTAAGCATAGCTCTCAACCTCTTAGCACAAAAAATCTGGACAAAATCAAAATAATAGGGTGCAAAGCCTCAAAGTAGGGACAAATGATAAATATCACTTTTATAAACTTAGAAAGATGCTAGAATAAAAGATATGTCACCACGCATTTTCTGAAGCGTATGAAGTCTAAAACTCAAATGACTATCATTATTCAGTGAATTCATTCCTCACTGATTCACAACAAAAATCCAGAAAATCACAAAGTTTATGAGGAAAAGACCAAAAATATGAGGCAAAAATCTGGACATTTCTGTGAAAATCTGTACAGTTGAAAGGTATTTCTCTAAGTTTGGCAACAACCCTTTCAACATGTTGCCTAAGTCATTGTGCTAAAAGTTTTAGTGTTCTGGAATTATTATCAAAAAACAGTTGCTTAACTGCAATATTTCTAAACTCATGCATATTATGTAGATATCCCCTTATTTTCTCTTTGGAACTCTACAGTGGTGCCTCTTCTTGTTCTGAGAGATTCCCATATTCTACAATACTTTAACTTTTGTCAAACACTCTAAATAATTGATAGTACTTCTTAAACCATATCACTCTTTCTTTTATTTCTACCTTAGTTTCAACTCCATTTTCATTCTACCCCACTCACTATAACTTATCAAGAAAGTTCTGTCTTCCCTAATAACTCTTGAATAATTTCCACTACCCATTCTTTAAATTCTTCTTCTCTTTCTAAATGTCTCATTTTGACTTTATTACCTTGTATTTTTATCTTATGTTTTACTGGTGCATTATCTTAAATAGTTACTGTGTGTGTGTATCAAAGTTTTCAATTAAATATATATGTTCCTGTGAATATAATTTGTATGTAGTCTAGATCCGTCATTGTACCTTGGGGAATAATACATCAATTCTCTCCGAGTTCCTTCTACTGAATTCACATCATCCAGACCAAATATTTTAATTAATTTCTTCAGATATCTACCATTTTTGTTATATTTTCACTTACAGGTTCCCCAGATACATCCTCACTGTTACAAATCAAATTCCATTCCCCACTTATAAGCAATATTCCCTTGTTAAAACTGGTTATTTTCCTAAAACTGTCTTAAGCACCATAACAGCAATTTTTGGTGTAATATAAATACATACCAGAATAATCTCCCTGCCCTGCCAGTAGCCCCTTTCTACCACAAAGCTACCCTTAGTATGTTTTTTCACTAATCTATTACTATTGGAGCTCCTCTAGTAATTAGTATAACTATTCTCCTTTTCCTTTGCCCCTGATAGTCTGCTGAATATCCATCCTGAAATCCTTTCTTTATCAGATTCACACGATCATTTCTTTCGAAATGTGTCTCCTACAGAATTGCTATTTGCTCTCTTAACTTTTTGTCTGTACCTGCAAGGCCATTTACATTCCAAAATAATAGGGATAGGGTGGCTATTATGATAAGAAGGTATTATTCCCACTTATCCCACATGGCAGCTTTTTTGAATGTATATTTACAACTTTTTGTGTTACATGCACAAAAAAGTTATGTATTCATCATAATGTTTCATCTGTATTGTCTATTTTCGTTCTTCCTCAACTGATGGGTTCAGAGCCAATCCCTCAGATCTGACTCAGCTGTTGTTAAAGCTCATGGCAACCAAAAAACTCCCAAACTTCTCCCTTACCCATAATGCACCAACTCGAAGTACCTCAGATCTTGCTTGCTGACGTTGGAAGAAAGGAAATATTTATAGTCAAATAGGAAGAAGATTACATCTGGAGCTCAAGCTTATACAGGATGGGGGTTGGTGGGTGGTCAGTTGATGAAGAATGAAAATGGACAACACAGATGGAACATTATAGTGAGTACATAACATATTTATTTGATATTGTCAATTTTCATTCTATCCTCAACTGATGGGACAGAGTCCCCAGCTACCTAAAATCTAGGGTGGACTCAGGAAAGGATATCCCTGAGCACCATTGAACTAAATAATACTCTACCTGGAGACCAGATCCAATTTGTAATGGGTAATAAAGGTATGGGGAGCAGCCCAAGTTGTTGTTGCACATATATCGTACATGAACATTCTGGATTGAAACACTGAAGAGGTGGCTATAGATTTAGTTGAATGGGCTCGTGGTGTTTATGTTAGAGTAATGCCCAATTTGTTATAAATTAATGAAATACAATCAGTTAGCCAACTAGATAATGTAACTTTAGTAACTGGTTTTCCCAATTTTACTTCCGCAAATGAAACAAATGATCAGTCAGTTGTTCTGAAATCTTTCATTCTATGCAGATAAAAATGTAATTGTCTGTGAACATCCAATAAATGTAACATGTATTCACCTTTGTTAGCAAATTTAGGAAAGAATAGCAGTAATTTAATGGACTGATTGATATTAGATTCTGACACCACCTTAGCAAGAAAGGTTGCATTAGTCCATAATGTAACTCTGTCTTTATGGAAAATCAAGTATGGTGGTTTCGAGGACAATGCTCGAATCTCAGAAATTCATCTGGCAGAGGTAATAGCTACCAGAAAAATTGTTTTCCAAGAAAAGTATTTCAATTCACATGTAGCTGCTGGTTAAAAGGGAGACTGAGTTAGAGCCATCAGTACCAAATTCAGGTCCCATGGGGAAGTAAGATCTTTAAAAGGGCATCTGAGAAAAAGTGTGCATTTCAAGAAGGCTTTGTTCAATTTATGAGATGCTACAGCAGAACCATCAAAACCAATGTGAAAATTTGATATAGTTGCTAACTGAACTTTAACCATAAATGCACTACCTCCTTCTTTAAAAATATGTGTCAAAAATTCAAGGATGATATGTATCAGGGCTGAAAAGGGGTCACTATTACTTTGATGAGCCCAGTAAACAAACCTCTTCCATTTGCTGGAATAGAGTTTTCTGGTAGATGGTTTATGGGAAGTTAGAAGGATTTGATGGACAGGAGAAGAAAGCATAGGTTGTCTGGCTATTAATGGAAGCAGAGAAGCCAGACAGTTAGCCTGAGGATGGTTATGTCTGGATGAATCATGCCTGTCGGGTGAGACAGGAGGTCTGGAGTTGGATCCAAAATCTAAGGTTGGCAAAGCAAGTAAGGCCAAAGGAAGGGGAAACAAATCTGTTGAGGCCAGTAAGGTGCAATGAGGATGACTTTGCTCTTCAACATGGTAGCGTTCTGTAGGAATTTGAAAATCAATGGGACTAGTGGATAGGCATAAAGTAGACCAGGGGCAATTGTGAATTAGAGCATCCCTCTGTGATTCCCCTTCAGGGGGGATTAGGGCAAAGTAGCTGCTGCATTTGTTGTTTAGGGGAGAGGCAAAAAGATCACAGCAAGGCTGGTCCTATTGATGACTGATGGAAAATCATTTCTGTCATGTTCTTGTTGAGGGAGCATGCATGTGGTAAAAGAATGCACTTGCTCAGTTTGCCTGCTATCACTTTGGATTCCCCCTGAATGTGCATTGCTATGAGAAAGTGGCTGGATAAGATTCCGCATTGACACAGTCTGAGAGCTTCTTGATACAAAGGGTAAGATTTGGTCCCTCCATGTTTGCTGATGTACAAAACTACTGACATATTGTTTGTTTGTTTTGCAATAGTCCCTAAGGGAATAGTATCCTGGAAGGCCTGCAACACTAAAAGCACTGCTCTCATCTCTAGGACATTGATATGTAAGTTGGCTTCTTCAGTGGACCAAGTGCCCTGGAATGTTTTCCCCAGAACCCCCCCCCCACCGTAGCTGGGAAGTGTCAGTGGTCACTGTGGCCTTGGGCTGAGGGGGGATAAATGGAAGGCCTTGTAGAACCTGATCTGACTGAATCCATCACCTGAGATCTCTCTTGCATGTCTGAGTGATTCATATCTTATAAGACAGGGGTTGATGAAGTATTGACCATTGTGTTGCTAGCATCCACTGATGAATTCTCATGTAAAAGCTGGCTAAAGGTACTAGTATTATTGCCACTGTTATTGATCCAAGAGCTTGAAGTACTAGGTGGACTGAAACCTTGGCACTGCAGATTATTTTTCTGACCTGAAATCTTATGGTTTGAACTCTTGAGGGCAGTAGTGAAGCTGTGGTTGACTTTGTGTTGAGGATTGCTCCTATGAATTCTAGAGTTTGAGTTGGTGCTAGTTGTGACTTTTTGTAGTTTATGGTTATCCACAGAAGGGAGCATGTCTGGAGAATCTAGTCTCTTCCCCTTATCAATTGGTACCTTGTTGAAGTGGAAATGAACCAGTCATCAAAATCTGGAAACACTTGTAATCCTTGCAGTCTCAATTGAGCTGTTACTACTGCCATTCACTTGATAAACACCCTGGGGGCTGTGGTGAGACCAAAGGGCAGAACTCTGAATTGGTAGTAACTGGCTCCCAGCCAGAAGCATAAATACCTTCTGGATCATTTGTTCATCTTTATATGATAGTAGGCATTCTGAGGTCTATTGAGCACATCCAGTCATCCTTGCCCAAGAATGGACTGAACTGTGATCATCCAAAACATGGCTCATCAAACTGACTTGTTTAAGATATCAAGATCCAACATTGGTCTCCAGTTCCCTGTTTTCTTTGTCACTACAAAGAACATTGAGTAAGTTCTGGATTCTATCTGGTTAGGTGGGACATCTTGGATGACTTTTTTTTTCTAGCAGCATTTGAATTTGAATGGCTGCTTGCTTCCTCTAACTGGGTGGAACATCAAGGAGTTTTCTCGAGATTGGAGGAGGAGGAGGGAAAAGGGAATTATATAGCCTCTGGAAATAATTCTCTGTACCCAAGTATCTTTTGTTAAATCTAGCCAGGCTCTCAGGTGCATGGATAAATGTCCTCTGACTGTCTCTAGAGGTGAGAAGCAGGCTTTCCTTCAGGACCACTGGTAGGGTCTGTCACAGAAAGATTCTCTAGACCCCTGGTTTTGCAGGCCACCTCTGCCATGAGGGCATTGTCATCCATTAGCATCCCCTCCTCTGCCCCTGGGGGAAACCTTCTCCACATGTCTTGAATGGACTGGCAGACTTCTTGAACTGCATCTTTCATCTATCTCATTGATTCTTAGAAAAGAATCTTTGAGGGGTCAAAAAATGTATGCCCATGGCAGAGACATCTTTCCATCCTTTTCACACCTGGACATTGTGTCCTTCACCTTGGGGCCAAACAAGAACATGCTGTCAAAGGAAGCATTGATGAACAAGGACTTGAAGGCCTCTGCAAAATCATACAAGTGCATCCAGGCATGCCTCCTAATGGAAATTTCAGAACCTGCTGCCCTAGAGGTTCCTTCTGCTACACGTGAAACTAACCTCATGGAGGAATTGGAAATGGATTGCAGGGTAGCCAAATGAGAAATCACAGATAACTGAACTCCTTCAGAAACACCTGCTAAGAGGGTATTCAACAACTCCTTAATCAAATTCCTCTGAAGTCTTGTAAAGTGTGCCAAATAATTTGGAGACCTTAAAGTGAAGGTCACTGTAGCATAGACATGCTTCCCAAATCTGTCTATCACCCATAAGAACCTGTTGGGGGAATGGACAGTGGAACTCTCATTGTCAAATTTCTTTTTCATGGCTGCCACTATGACCATGGCATCAATAGGCACCCCTTTTCCCAAAAACTGCTTGTCCATGGGTGATGCCATAATCTTAAATGGTCACCAAGGTATAGGTTCAGCGGTGTCAGGTTCATTCCATGCCTACCAAGAGATCAACTCAATGAGCTCACTGGTGGGGGGAGTCACCCAGGAGATAGATGGGCCAGTGCCGAAGGCCTCCAGGAATATGGACTCCTTGGATGAGGGGTTGCTGGGCAAGCAGCCATCTCTTGTTTAAGGATTTCAAGGATGTCTCCACATAAGACATCTTCAGGAGGTGACTGTGGGGATGCTTTACCTTCATTGAAATCCATATCTTCTGTAATTGATCCCTCTGGTGAGGTTAGGTGCTTCCTCTTGCACATCTTCCTCTTAGATACCTCCTCCATGGTATGATCTGGAGAGGTATCAAAAGAAGAAATAAAGATTTCCTGTGGGGAGAACTGGGGTCTTGGTACTGGCTGTCTATGTGGAAAGATTTGGTGAGACTCTGAATGCTGAGACATCAGGGTTGAAGATCTAAAATCCAAGGGGGTTGCATCCATCTATTCTGTCAAGGAAGAGAAAACTCTCTTCACAACCTTGAAAGTAGATCACCCCAGAGAAAGGGAAGATCTTGGATCCAAGTAGGCAAGTGTCTAGACCATGGTCCTACTCTTCTCTGAAGGAAAATCCCAGAGGTGGAAGCGAGAGTTGAGCTGTTCAATGCTGAGGCTCTGAGGCACAGAGATGGCTTTGAAAGCATTGGAGTTGACTGTAACACCTCAGCTCTGATGGAGAAGCTTCTACTCAGAGAGCTCTCCAGATCTGATGGGATATGAGTGCTCAGAGTAAGCTTGGGACCTGAGGATACAGCAATCCTTGGATCTGAGTCAGACAGATCTAGGCAGCTAGGATCCACAGACTCTGAGACAACTGAAGGAGTCAGAGGAGGAACTTGTAGTGGGGATGTAGTAGTGGAATGGACCTCCTGACCCAGAGGGGTAGGAGCCAAGGGGACACCCATCTGACCCTGCATCGAGAGAATTTTTCTTTCCAGAAAGGGGGAGGGTACCCTAGAGGGTACCAGATGCACTGAGGGTGAATATTGAGTCCAGTGTAGTATTTAGATGGACTGGCAACAGCCAGGACTGAAGAAGATTGTCTTTGATCTGATGAAGTTGGATCCATCAACTTATGTTTCTTTGGATCTGAGGGCATTAGATCAGACAATTTCAATGTTTTTGAATCCGAGGTTGAAGTCTGATCTCTCTTAATCCATTCTCAGGAAGACTCTGAAGCTGAAGACAATGAGGAAGGCTTTGGAGACCCTGTTTTTGTCTTAGATTTTAAATTAGAAGACTTATTTCCAGATATAGCCTCTCCAAAAGAACAGGGTAAGAGTTCTTTCAATATTTATTTTTGCATTCAACCAGAGTCCTGAGATTGACTGCATGACATATTGAACAGTCCTCCTGTAAATGAAGAGGCCCTAAACAGAACACATAAGGTGTGTGCATCCGATAACAGAATCTTATGTCTGCATTTTGAACATTTTTTAAAGCCAGCAGGACCTTTCTCCACATTATTCAAAACTATATCAATGCTAAAAGTTTAACTAACTTAACTTTTAACTTTTTTTCTGGAGACAGGGAAAGGAAAGAAAAAGAAACTATTAATTGTAGAAATAACTGCAATTACTGTAGATTAATAGAAAAAAGAATACTAATGATAGTATTCAATAAATACTTAAAACAGTAATAGAAATAAAAGACAGATAAGGGGAAAATGAAACACTAAATATTTCAAAGTTTTTTTAAGAAAAAAATAGAAATTTAGACTTATAACAAACACGCAAGTGACTGATTAGCACATCTTTCACTGAAAGTGGCAAATAAGATCTGAGGTACTTAGGGTTGGTGCATTATGGGTAAGGGAAAAGCTCGAGAGTTTTTTGGTTGCCAAGAGCTTTAGCAATGGCCGGGTCAGATCTGAGGGATCAAATGTGAACCCATCACTTGAGGAAAGATTGAAAATTAACATTAGATCTAATGTTTGGCAAGTTGATCTTTTATACATATGTTTCTTGTCATCTCCATCTGAACTTATGTCATACTTTTTTGTTTTAATGAAAACCCTCAAACAAAAAACTAAATATGTTTTCAGATCACCCCATAATGTATTGACTTAGAACAAACACACAAAACTATGTGCCTCTTCAAAAAATAAGTTTAACCCTCCTAATAGGAGCAATTGTTCCAAATTGACAGTTACTCCTACAGGTATTACCTAACCCAAAATTGAGGTAACCCATTGTAAATCTTATGCTACAGCCTTTTGTTCTTTCAGAAAACATTAACGTTTAGCCTTACAAAAACAGTGCACTGGCTGTCTTCAGATAAAACTAAATCATACACTGTTCTGTTAAATGCACCAAAGTATTAAGGTTGTTAGGGAAGGTGCTATCTCTTATTCACCTCTTATCATTTCAAGCTATATTTTTTACTGAACTTATTGTCCTGTAACTCTACATTTTACATTACTCTCAGCAAATAATATGAGCAAGATCAATTGCTTGCAACTGAAGACACCTTGTTTCCACGGAAACACATTAACAGAATGTATATCTGCCTTCAGCAGCAGATCTCTTACATCCTACTGCACATTTTCTAAAGGAAAACAAAGCAAGCTAATATAGCTGAACATGCAAGAAACTTAATATTTCTCATAGTATTCATCATTCTGTCTTATGTTTCAAGCCTACTTCTTTTCAGAAAACACTTGTTTTATATTAAGCCAAGGACATTAATACAGACAATCACCTATGCAAAAATATGATAAGACATTTCATCTCAACATATAATATAATCAGTGCATTTTTACTCCCCACCCTAGATACCAAGATTACAGCATATTAACTTAAACATGCTTTTGTACAGTGTTTCTTCTATTTTTACATTGTAATGCCTATATTTCTTAAAACTAAAAAATACTGGTTTACTTTACTATCTTTATCACATGTAACAATCACTGAAAAGATTCACCTTCACCCCATATTTAAGATACCCCTGATTTTATATAGAACATGCAGTTTATATCATGAAATGTTTTATACAAATACTATTAAGAACAAAATTATTTTACTTACGGTTACTTTTTCCCTTTTAGTGTCCTAAACATCAATGACATAAAGTAGAGTATATGACTTACAGTCCATCTGCAAGTTTAACAAAGTCAACAAAAGTCCAGTCTTTCCCAGCCACTTTTTCTTGCAAAGCCATATATCACAAATGTGATCAGATTGATGCTTTATTATCTCATATTTATTCACTAATTTCAGTGTTGGTTGTCTTCTTCTAGTTCATCTCCATATCCCAACACCAGACTTCAGTTCAAGTCCAAAGTACTCCTGTTGCTTCTAGTCAACTTCTGTGTTTTTTCACTGTCTCTCAAGCAGTTTCCTCTGGAACATTGGAAAAGGTTTCACTGGCAAAGTGTCTCTATGAGCTTTACTGTCAGAAGAATAAAAAGCAGAGTCCCCTTTTGTCTGCTGGCTCACTTTTTTTAGATAAACTTTTGTATTATCTCCTTAGCCTGCTCTGCATGAAAAAATGTATTTGATTCTCCAGAAAAAAATATTCTGGAGATAGTTGCATACAACTTGAATCTCATACCTGCATCTTGACAATATTTGATTGCTGGGATAAATTTGCTTGTATTAGGCATGATGTACAATGAATAATAATTCTCCACAAACACTCGACTGTTTCCAATTTATAATACTTTTCCCTTCTTCCACAGTTTTGTAAGCATAAAGTCTTTCTGCTGGTATAATTGCATCTTTACTAATACAGGGCCTAGCTGCTTTCTCACAGCCAGGTTTGCAACATACAATTGATGTGCCCTTTCAATTAACAAATCCTGCTGTGAAATGCCAGTTCAGTTGCTTATTTGTGCTTTCATAAAATTAATACAGTCTGTTCCTTACAATTTCTTTGGCACAGCAGAAAATCTCAGGTTTTCTCTGTATGCTCTGCCTACTAACTCCACCATTATTTGAAACAGCTCTTACTGAGAAGTGTCATATTCAGCCAGCCTTTTCTTTTCAACTTCTGATTTTTTACTTTTATCAGCTCATCTAAATAGCTAGTTAAAGTTTCTTCTATGTTTTCCAGCCTTTTGTTATTTGAGTTGATATACTCCTTTAAAGGAAAACAATGGGATATCAAATCAAATATCTCTACCCGATGTCTCCCTAAAATCCTGTTATGTGATACAGCCTCAAAAAAACATAACCGCAGCTTTAAAAAAAATTCACTATTCTCTTTTACTGCTTAGGCTTCATACTTTTCCATACTGTTTGACTTTCAGTTTTAAAACCAAGATGAAAACTGTCTAGTCGTCTCTTAAATAATGATGTCACATCTGCCATAGCTCTTGCTGAAGATCCTGGGAGGTTTCCTCCCCCAAAGTGACGTAAACACTGCCTTATTTGCATGCTGTACAGAATCCCTGTGATCCTCCCACATTGTGATGTCAAATTGTGATGCCTTTCCCAGCCCACTGTTAACCTAATAAATGGACTAGGTGCTGTGTGGAACTCCTTTTCTGTGTTAGCAAATCTGGTCGACTCTATTCATGTGAAGCACTTCTTCTTCACCAGCGTTTTGCTACTTCATAAGTAAGGTAAGTCTTATTACTTCTTAACAGTGTATCCTAAATGTAATTTGTTCCTGTTTCTATGCCTCCCTAGCCCTGATATTGTGTCCTCCCAAGTTTTTAATTGCACATTAGTGGAGTTAATCTTTTTCTGTTTGTAAGGGTGCCATGTGCTTCCCTTTCACAGCTGCATTTTTAGCTTAGCCTACTTATTTTCATTTTGATCCAGGGTTTATATTTCCCCAGTTATGTTTAATGCTTGATGAGTTATGGCGGATACTATTTGCTAACAGAAGGGAATAAGAGAAAGTGGAATGTGTGTGTGTGTGTGTGTGTGTGTGTGTGTGTGTGTGTGTGTGTGTGTGTGTGGTGGGGGGGGCTGCTTACAAGCCAAAGCAGAGTGCTCTCCAGGGGAAAATGAATATTGGCTCAAACAGGTAGACACATATTCAAAGTTAACTGTAGCTGTTTGCAGACAGTTCAGACCCGGACTGCGCTTTTTCGTTTGTGCCTTTGTCCCACTTCTATGTATGGCTTTGTCCTAATTTCTTGCGCTGAGGTTCATAGATATTTCAGAATCAATTTATCCTTGCTTTTGAACCAAATTTCTCTGCTTGGTTAGTACACTGCTATAAAATGTAAAAATCTAAATCATTGTAGAAGTAAAGCAGTGTGTGTATCTGCGTGCGTGTGTCTGCGTGTGTGTATGCACTACCATAATTTTTTTTAAATATTGACTCAAAAAAGCATGTGGGTGCTGTCATGCAAGTCTAAAATATTTCAAGTTTATAGTGCATCATTTGTTAGCTATTTAAACAGGAAGGGAAAATAAGTGGCAGACTGCTTTGCAAAGCAGGGATTATTGCCAGTGCTATGTAGCTTGGTTTTAAATTTGACAGGAGTAGTGCAACAAAAAAAGTCTCCCACTGTAAGGAGGAAAAGGCTGACAAGCAAACAGTACATTACTCTGGTCACCTGCTGTGGCGAGCTGCCAATCACATGCAGATAATGGGTCAGATTACCCTTGGCTCTTTGACAGCTAGGGAAGGTAGGTGTGAAGTGGGAGGGGAGATTCCTTGAAGAGCTAGATTTCAGCCTTCACAAAAGAAAGCAATTTAGCATTTCTAAGATGAAAGGGCTAGAAAATGCACCTTTCAGTTCTGTTCTGTAGCATTTGCACTGCTTGTGTTTTAAGTGGTCATTGAAAAAGGTAACATTTTAACCAAAAGTAGGGGATTTTAAGATTGCAGTGAATGCCTGTTAAGTCAATGAAGTGACAGCAGCTTAAGGCAAAACGTGGCAGATCTGATGCAATTTTTTTGAGACAAATAATGCATTCTGGGATACTTAGAGGCAGAGTAAACAGTCTGAATTTTTTCAATATGCCAGACCCCATGTGGTCAGAGTCAGAAATTGCATCTAAATATATCTAAAAAGCTCAAAATAGTCTCAGAGTGCTATTAAAATGTAGGAAACATCAAACCATGATGAAATTAATATGTTTTTTGAGTCTGAGGGCGCGGTTGTCCTTTAATGTTCCATTTATTTTAATAAGCTCTGAGTACATTTGATTTATTTATTTATTTTTTTTTGTAAATTACTGTAAGCCAGCTCTTGTACCAAAGCTTGATCTTGAACTGCATTTTGCTGAACAGCTGCAGGATTCTTTCCAGTCAGTGTTTTCTCTTTACCGTTTCCTGTTGATTTTCTTTCAGGTTCTCAAACTTTCTTCTTTGCTGGCATCCAGGCAGTGCGCTTACTAGCCATTAACTGAATTTTACTCAAGTTGGCAGAATTACTGGCTTTTATTTTTCAGTTTCCGTTTTCACTCTGGGCGAGCTGAAATTGTTATTGATTAGTATGCAGCAATCCTAGAAGCCCCATACCACTGAGAACTTTAATCAAACCACTCATAAAGTGTATATGCAAATCATGTGGGTTGTTGGGTTCTTCCATGGTTCACAGATAAAAGAATAGCTGAGTTTTTTTGGTTAGTACATACATAAATGTATGGGACAAAATGTGCATACTAACAACATCAAACTCAAAAATGACCATCCTGAAATTACTGATATACTGATGTTTTGTCAGCAGAATGTAAGTGAGCACACACATCAATGTATAAATTAAAATGTTTGACACATGGTACTGCAAGCATATATATAGATTCATAGGTAGGTACTAGGCTATTGGCCCTAGGGCCTATATAAGCCTAGCCAAAGGTACCCTGGCTTTCGCCACCCAAGAAAATTATTTTCCTGCGCCACTGTCAAGCAGAGCCACATAAGTGATCCACGGGGTGAATTTCCTATCTCCCATCCAATCATCAAGATTTTTCTTGAAGAGTGCTAATGAGGAGCTTTGATTGACATGGATAGGTAGTTTGTTCCAGAGTATGGGAAGTCTCTGGGACAGGAATCTATCCCTCCAGCATGTTCTATTTATTGTGGTGACAAGGTTTAGGTCTCTAGAGTGTGTAGCTCATATTGATTGGGATTTCTTTAAGTGGAGCATGTCTAAAAGCTCTGGGTTTGACATAGCTTTGTGTGTTAGGCAGAGATCACCTCTGAGTAGGTGATATGCGATGGAGTAAAGCTGCAGTTTTTTGAGACGGTCTGCGTAGGGCATCTGTTTGAGGCCAGTAATCCTCTTTGCGAGGTATTTCTGTGGCCTTTCCAGTTGTTTTAGATGTCTTGTGAGGTACATACCAAAAGGGGCATTGTACTCTATAATGGGTCTAATGAGTGATGAGTAGAGGGGAACAATGACCTCTTTTTTCCTGGATGAGAAACATTTTGTGATGAGGTGTGCCACATAGAAGGATTTCCTGACTACTGTGGTGATGTGATTATCAAAGGAGAGACTACTGTCCACCTGTGTCCCAAGGTCTCTTATCACACTTTCAGTGTTAAGTAGACTACCGCCTATGTGGTAGTTCATGGGTACAGAGTTTTTACCAAAAGGAATGACAATGCACTTTTTGGCATTGAGGCCATGGCTTTGACACCAGGCATCTGTCTCAGTGAGGCCCTTTTGTAGGATATCCACATCTTTTGGAGTTTTGATTATGGCTCCTAGTTTGCAGTCATCTCCGAACTTCATTAGCCAAAGACCTTCTGTGTTGGCCTGTACTTCAGAGAAGTAGATACCAAACAGGAGAGGACCCAGGACTGAACCCTGTGGTGCTCCACTTGTCACTGGTCTGAAGTTGGATTTGGAGTCTTCTACTTTCACAGTGTGGGTTCTGTCAGTGAGCCAGTTGACAACCCATCTTGTGACATAGGGATTTATCGCAAACAACAAGAAAGTAAAACAACTTAAAAAACACCAACGAGGAACCTTGTTCAACAAGAACAACGCACACCAGCTGTAAAAGGTCTTAACGCTTTATTAAATCCACAAGAAGAGCGTTTTCGCCACGGAACACCGTGGCTTCATCAGAGAATACAAAAGATCAAGTGGAGTATACACTTTATATTAAAATAAAACAGGAAGTGACATCATCAAAACATCCTGAAATGCCGCAGCATGAATTTAAAAGCATGAAGGAATGTGCCACATACACGCACAATGTAGTAAAAACAATCAGCACTTCGTGCTTAAAATAAATTTAATTAAAATTCTAAGTAAACAGGCTCAACCAATAAATCTGTAACAAACGACACATAGGAAACAGCTTTTTCTATGGGACACAACTAAAATGACACTGAACCTAATAAAAGGGTATAGATGGCAAAAGCCACCTACAGTGTTGTCCATACACGCCAATACATAGACCGGCTATGTGTGTGAAGCGAATGCAAAAAAGAAAAAGAAAAAAGAGAAAAATATACACATATGTATATTTTCTAAACTGCAAATATTAATTTAATACTTGTATTGTGTTATTATGTTGATATGTAAGTGTCTACCTTAGAGAACCCACTAGGGCAATAGCTAAAGGCCATAAATATGCAGACTCTTTTTGCCACTGGAATCTGTCCTGGGATTATCGAAAATAGCTTCTCAATTTTAAAACAGGGGCAATGTTACAATTACTGTTAAGTCCAGGATGGGTAAATGCATCCACGCGCAACTGCCACTCCAGCTCCCTGTTCTCCAAAATCAAGGAAAAGGGTCCACCCCTTGATTTTACAGGTACGTGGTCTATTGCCATAAAGTTGAAACTATGGCCTGGGTTTAAAGCAATGTGCTTGGCTAAAGCATTATCATCTCTGTTATTCCTAATCGCATAAAGGTGCTCATACATTCTATCCCGCAACCTTCTGTCAGTTTTCCCAATATAGAACCCCCGACAGCAGTTGCACATAGCAATGTAGATGACAGATCTACTCTCACAATTTAGGGGTAACCTGATAGTGTACTTAGCATCCCTCACCTGAAAAGTCTCACCAACAGAAATGTTATTACAAAACTTACAAAACCCACATTTAGTCATTCCTTTCCTTCTGTTGAAAAACCCTTCATGCTCATCTCTTTGCATGAGTTCCTTAAGGTTGTTAGACCTCCTAAATATAAATCTAGGTTCCGTCCCCAGTTTTTCAACCAGGTAACCATTGGAAGAAATAAGGTACCAGTTTTTCCTAATAATGTCTAAGATACCTTGAGTGTTCATACTATAAGTAGTAACGAAACTCAGCGAGAAATCGCACTGGGGTCTTGGAGATACACTAATAATGCTCGCCCCATCCCCCTCAGGTACCATTACTTGACCCATGTTCACATCAAGGTCATTAAGTACCAAGTTGTGCTGGAAAAGCAAGGGTTTGTAAAAGCCTTTGATCCTTTTGGATGTGACTTCCTCGATGAGTTCGCCCAGCAAATCGTCAGGGTACCCCCTATTGGAAAACATCTCCTTCAACAGAGTACACTCCTTAGTGAAATCCACCAACGTACTGCACATTCTTCCTGCCCTCACCAGCTGTCCCTTCACAATGGACCTTTTTTGTTTGTATGGGTGGAAGCTGGTGAAGTGCAGGAAAGAATTGCAGTACGTAGATTTCCTAAACACAGTTGATGTCAAAACCTTATTTGTTGTGTCTTTCACTAGTTTAACATCCAGGTAGTCTATCTCAACAACCGAAAACTTGAATGTAAATTTCAAAAATTCAGTTGAAGAGTTAATGGATTCCACAAACTCTATTGCTTGTGCTTCTGAGCCCCTGAACAACAAAAACATGTCGTCCAGGAACCGGGTGTAGAATGTAACAAGCCCACTGTTGCCAAGAATTCTATTCAATATATTTGCCTCCCAGTAGCCCATCACATAGTTTGCTACCCCTGCGCCACAGGGAGAGCCCATAGCCACTCCGCGTTTCTGCAAATAGAAATCTCCATTAAAAATGAAGTAATTGCTGGTCAATACAATCTCCAGCAACTCCGTGGCCAAGTCAACCTCAAGCTTAGAAGCACCAAAACTGTTCAACATGATGCCAATCCACTCCACCGCCTCCACGTGTGGAATGGAGGTATATAGATCTATGACGTCAATGGTCAACAAGTTGTTGTTGTCATGGTATGGTACCCGATTAATGTTCTCAAGGAACGTCCATGAATCCCTACATATACTAGGGATTCCTTTTATATACTTGTCCAATATCTGAGTGATAAGTTTTGAACATGGATAAGTTATGGACGACCTCCCATCAATCAGTGCCCTCATAGGAGGGTCACTGATGCTCTTATGGATTTTAGGGATACCAAACATTACGGGTGTCTTAGAACAGGTTATATCGATGTAGTTGTACAAATTCATGTCGATTTTACCCATCAAAAATAGGTCCCTAAAATAACCTCTAGTTCTTTGAATGCTGCCATTGACTTCATTCTTTGAGGATGCTGTGTAGGCGTCACTTTCTAATAGTAGTGACATCTTTTCATTGTATGTTGTATTGTGGAAAATGACCAGCCCCCCACCTTTGTCGGGTTTTAATACCCGTATAGGTAAACGACTGACCTTGTCTAGGAGTGCCATCTGTTCTTTGGTAACATTATATTGTTTAGCCCTAGATCTATATTTAATATTGTGGGCTAAAAATCTAAAGTCCATTTCACAGTTGTTTTCAAACAACTGTAAAGTGGAATGCAGAGGGGGATTGAACACACTAGCTAATTTCAACTTATTTACCATAGTATCTTCCTCCATTGGTCTATCACCATCAATCGGTTGGTTGAACATAAGTTGGAGGTTCATCTTCCTGACAAAACATTTAAGCTCAATGATTTCTTTGGCAATGTTACCGTTCTTACTTGGAACGAAAGAATTTCCAAATGCCAAAAGTTCAATCAACTGATTGTCTATAGTGATATCGGAGAAATTGTAAATCCTAAAATCACCATTATTGTTTGTAAGAATGGTGGGATAATTAATTTCCAATGCTTGATCCAGGACGGCCGTGTTATCTAAGCAGTCACGTAGAGGGGAACCACTCTCTGTCCCCTCATCACCCAGGTCTGCCACTAGTTCTTTCTCTTGTTCCCATATGGCCTCCTGTCGCATTGGCCTAAAAAATTGCTATTACTGTAACTTGTGTTCTGTTTGTTAGATTTGCTGTGGTTACTAAAAGCCCTCTGAGAATTGCCAGGTCCTCCTTTGCCACTGGCTATCCCCTTAATTCTGTTACTCCTCCTAGGTTCCACATTATTGTCACTAACATTGCCTACAAAGACATCCTCCTCTATTATATCTTCAAGTCTGGTGTCATTCTCTTCTATTAATGTTGTTGAGTTGCCTCTGCCTGTACCTGTACATGTAATGCCATTGCCCTTAAGGTTAGGGTATGCAGACTTTTTCAAGTATGCCTCCCTGTCTCGAACTAGTTTTCTACTTTTGTTACCTTTTAATTTAATTAAAAGTGTGTCTATGCTTGACAAAATTCTCCCATAGTCGAACCTGTATCTACCAAAATCAAGATGGGCTTTAACATCTTTGTCCAGGTCGTTTATGTCATTTAGTAAAATGTCAATATGTATTGCATAGTACTTTACAATTAAATCAAGAAGTTCACTACCTTGCTTCTGAAACAAGGTTTCTAAATCAGTTAAAAAGTCAGAGTCGGCAATAAGGCCTGAAGGCATAAAATTATTACGTAGTCCCTTCGGTACCAGCTCTTCCGCAATGCACTGTTTAAAGTATGCAGACTCCAACTGCAGCTTCTTAAGTTTAAGCAGTTTGGAGTCAAACAACTTAAGTTTATCAGATAAACAAATGCTACTGTTAGATAAATCAGTCCCAGTAGTCATACCTTCTTGCCCAAACGTAAAGCCGGTAGTGTCCAGTAGCCAACCACCAAGGTTGGGTAGCCCGTCAACCCTACCAGTAGTTCTAATAACGTTAATGTCCTGGTCCGTCCGTTGGTCACCGTTAAGCCGAGCATTGGATACTGCTCCTGCATAGGACCCTGAACGGTCAGCCCCGTCCTCGTTTAAGGGAACGCTGCCCACACGGAAATTGCTCGTATTCTGACTAGAACCTGAGTTGATAAAGGAAACCTCCAACGGTCGCCGTTCCGGTTGTGCAGCTGGAATCCAGTCATTATCACTGCCCTGGCTCGGCCCCATCGGCCCGGCCCCAACCGGTTGTCTCTCTTTTAATTCCTGGAATGCAACTTGCATATTGTCCATACGTGAGTTGATTTGGTCGAGTCTGTTCGATAAACCAGCTAATAAGGCTGTTAAGTCCATTTCCACTCCATTATTGCCACTTGCCATACCGCTGTGCTAGAAATTGCTGAACCAACAGGTATCCTCCAAAAACGAACAAGCGCAAACAACAAGAAAGTAAAACAACTTAAAAAACACCAACGAGGAACCTTGTTCAACAAGAACAACGCACACCAGCTGTAAAAGGTCTTAACGCTTTATTAAATCCACAAGAAGAGCGTTTTCGCCACGGAACACCGTGGCTTCATCAGAGAATACAAAAGATCAAGTGGAGTATACACTTTATATTAAAATAAAACAGGAAGTGACATCATCAAAACATCCTGAAATGCCACGGTGTTCCGTGGCGAAAACGCTCTTCTTGTGGATTTAATAAAGCGTTAAGATCTTTTACAGCTGGTGTGCGTTGTTCTTGTTGAACAAGGTTCCTCGTTGGTGTTTTTTACATAGGGATTTATACCTAGTGTAGTGAGTTTATCTATAATTCCATAGTGGGGGATGGTGTTGAAAGCTTTGGTGAGATCTAGATAGGCTGTGTGAACCAACTTACCCTCATCTACGGCTTTGGTGACTGCTTCAAAGAAGTCCATCAGGTTTAGGAGACATGATCTGCCTTTTACAAACCCAAACTGGGTGGGGACCTGAGTTTGGAGATTACCAATGTCATTTTTTATAAGTTCCATGATGATACGTTCCATAGCCTTGCAGACCAGGCTCATTAGGCTAATGGGGCAGTAGTTTCCGGGGTCTGTGGTGGCTCCCCCTTTGTGGAGTGGGATAACTGTTACTGTGCGCCATTCAGTGGGCACATAGCCTGAGGTGAGGCTATGATTGAACATGGTACTTAGGTGGGGTGCCAGTTCATTCTGTAGTTCAAGTAAAACACAGCCTGGGATGTTGTCAGGTCCCATGGATGCTCTGTTCTTGGCTTTGGATAGTGTGTTTTTTACCTGTGCAGCCGTGGTTACAGGAACTTAGCATTCTTCTGGTATAGAGATGGGCCCTTTAGGGAATGACAGGGGGGTAAAGTTAGCACTGAACCTATCTGCCAGGATGTTGGCAATATCAGTTGGTTCTGTATATTTAGTGCCATTGTGCTGTAACTCAGAGCAGATCTGAGTGTTGCCATTGAGATTCTTGACATAGCTATAGAATGCTTTGTGGTTGTCTTTAGAGTCAGTGGTGATTTTGCTTTCATAACTAGCTTTGGGGGATTTTATGAGGGATCTCAGCTTCTTACTGAGGCTGACCAGGGAGTTTCTCCAATCATGGGATTTTACTCTTTTTTGCAACAGTTTCTTTCTTCTGTTGTAGAGTTTGTTTATGGCAGGGGACCACCAGATTGGCTTCCTTTTTTTGGAGGATAACATCTTGGTTCTGTTAGGGATTGTACGATCCATGCACTCCTGTAAGTGCTTATAAAGTGCATTTGTGTAGGATTCAGCAGTCATACCTCTATTGTCCATCAGCATGGGTGTCGAGAAGTTTGCCACTTCTGTCTTAAGAAGCATGAACTTGGCTTTGGAGAAATCTTTTACTGTGGTTTCCCTAATGGGGGGTGGGGGAGGGATGTGGATGTCTAGGGTGATTAGCTTGTGGTCAGATCTGACCAACGAGGAATTGACCTCTGGTGTGGAGCACCAGTTGCCCATGTTGGTAATAACCAGGTATAGGATATTGCTGCCCCTGGTAGGGGTGTGGATATGTTGATCCATGGCATTGGAATTTATGAATTCCAGAAAATGTTGAGCACAAGAGTTGGTACATGAGTAGTTTTCCCAGTAAATGGTAGGGTAGTTGAAATCACCCATTATTAGGGTGTTAGGTTGTACCCTAATATTTTCCAGTATATCATGAAATGAAGAGTGGGAGTCCTGGGGCATGGTGGGGGATCTGTAGCAAGCTACAATTTGGATTGCGGTCTTGCCCAGAGTTAGTTGCACTTGGATAATCCCGGATGCATTATGCTGAGCAACTAGCCTGGAGGTGTGGATATCCTTAATGAATATGGACACGCCTCCACCTATAGTGTTTCATTACAGGTTACGTGGCCGAAAGGTGTGGTACGAATTATAGCCTGGTAATGCAGGGGTAATCTCTGGAGCCTTGAATCAGGTCTCTGTCACTGCACAGATGTCGATGTTCTCCATTTTAAGGAGTGCCTTGAGTGAGTGCATTTTGAGGTATATGACAGTATAGTGGTGAGTTTCACTCTAGGACATGAAAAAAATCTAATGTTTAAATAATCTTGTAAAGAGTATTGTGATATGATGTGTTAAAATTTATGTCTCATGAATAATGTTTTAAACATTGCTCTTTTAATTTCTCCAAGTCTATTGGGTTTCTAATACCATGACGAGGTATAAAAATATATTTAATACATTGTTGGAAAAAAAATCCAACCACCAATGACATTGTTATACAAAGAGCCAACAGAGCCCTCCAAAAGTCTCAAGATCCTAAGTCTCCATGTTAGATATATGTAAAAATCTTAAACTACCAATATGTACATGAAATCCTCAAGGCAGCAAATCAAAAGGGTACTTTATTGTGGCAGGGGCACAAAATAACATTTTCACAGGACTTACCAATGTCTATCAAGCAGGCAAGACAACAATTGGCTCCATATTGTGTTTTTCTCATCAACAAAAGATAAAATTTCAAATGAAATACCCCATTACCCTTGTTTTTACAAGTAATCAACAATAATACTCAGCCAAAAATAACTCTGAAGCCAAAACTGCCTTTAAGGCATTCAGAGAACTTCCAAAGCTTTAAATAATCCTTAAAAAAAGCTTTAAACTATATTCCTCTTCTTATAACCTGACAAATGTAAGTAAAAGTGTTACTTAAAAGCTGCATTAGATGGCCTGTCTTGTAAAATGCAGTCCGGAAAGCTCTGGATGTCTCGTCGTGACCCTTGCAGCCTTCTTTACAGTTTTAATCCCCATTTGCAGTTAAAAGTTGCCAGTGCAAGCTCCCATAGCTCTCAACCCTCCATCTCCAAAATGAGGAACACTACCTCTTTTAATGTGTGACAAATGGGCAAAATATGGAACACTTACTAACAGCTTACTAACAACTTCACCTAGGAAGCACATAAGATGGTTAAAATGTGCTATTTTACATATAAAACTTATCTTGATGAATTAATATGATTCTGCCCTCTTTATCATGGATATCAGTTAAAAAATACCTGACACTGAATGGTTGACAGATACTTTCAATGTGGAACTTTGAGAAACATGAATGTTTCAGGACCTCAAATGAGGAACGTTCCTCGTAATGAGGTACACTTGAGAGGTATGCAAGCTCCATTTAGCAGGCCAAGGCTGCAGTTGCAGAGTTCACACTAAGGAAGGTAACAATTATCTCCGTCATACTGGGAAACACATCCGCATCTTTTCTGGCCATTTTTCAACTTCCTGTCTACAGAGGGATGCATTAGGATGTGACACAGCACTATTTCCTTCCTTCCTGCAAGGATTCTCTGGGTAATGGAGTCCCAGGTTAGCAATCGTCATTGCAGCTCATTTTACAAGGATTCAAAAGAAGACAGGAAAATAAAAAAAGGGGAAAAGGGGAAGAAGGAAGAAAAACAAAGGAAATAAAGCAAATCTGTGATGAAATCAAGGCAGCACATTCAGGAGCGGCCTTAGGTCAACTGGTGCCCTAGGCAAAAGGGCTCCATGGCGCCTCCTCACCACACAACCCAGTGCCCCCATCCTAGTCTACCTACACCAAATAAATACTGGAAAAGTGCCCCTACTAGAACGGCACCCTAGGCAGATGCCTAGTTGGCCTATGCCTAAGGCCAGCTATGAGCACATTCCCTGACAGCATTGGAGATGTCTACCTTCTACAGGCAGCTTGCAACTGCTCATCAAGACAGGGTAAATGCAGTAACTTTAAGTTAGCTTACCTAACACTAACTGACAACAAATGTTTATAGCAATCAGGTTCATTAACTATCAGGAGCTGTTCTTCAGTATATAATATGCTCAATAATATATTATCTAATCAAAAGGCTAATATGGTTTGAAGTACACTTTAATGAATTTCCTAGCTAGAACTTGTTTTTTTTTTCCCCGTGGAATTCAAGAAAATGGTCTGCAATATTGTATTTACTCAGGCTTTAATGGGTTGTCCTGTTTTGTCACATGGTCTCTTGTAAAAAGTCTTTTGATAGGAGAGTGTATCTGACTGAAGCTAACTGCTTATAAGCCAGTCTACATTTTTTACAGTAGTATGGTCTGAGCATTGTAAACTATAATGTAATGTAAAGTTGTAGATACATAGACTATGTGATTTAATACCAAATACCAATTTCTTTGCAATATGTAACTATAGCAACAATAGTTTGCAGAGGCTTAATCTTGGTTAAAACATATAGGAGCATTCGTGGTGGTGCTGCTGCGGTAGCGTTGTTGCCTCACAGTAAGACGCTGTCCGGTTCGATTCTCAGCTAAAGCGTCTTCTGCGTGGAGATATGTGTAAATGGTCGCACCTTCATTGAAGGTTGTGCATCAGGGCTGGTAACCCGGCACGTAAAAATTCAACTGCCAATCATTAGCGGACCGGAGTTCCGCTGTGGCGACCCCTAACCGGGAAAAGCCGAAAGACACAAACAAACAAACAAACAAATGTGAGGTGGTTAAGGTTGGTGGATCTTTACATTCCTTTTCATCTATTTTGTGTTTTGAGTGACTACAAGCAAGGTTAAATGCTTTTCCTGCATGTTAGAACTGTTCTTTCGGTTACTGGACATTGGGTTATGTCAACGGAAGGGCTGAGGGAAGCCTTTCGCACAGTGGAGGAACCCAGTATGCTTTCAGCTATAATTCAATAAATGAACATTTAATTTCATTTTCTGGTGCACTAAAAGAGCTTTTTTCTGATTATACTGGATGTCTGAACACCATTTTACTACCATCGTATTGTGAGTAGTATGTGTGATCTACTGCGTATGCTATTTTGGACGTATAAAACAATATGGGCTCATTAACATTAGGGGAATCCATTCTGATATCATTTTTTGTTTTTTTTGAGCCGCTAGTATTGGGTTTACACTCTCAGAACATTGGGCGCCATTTTTTGGACTGGTTTCTGTTCATTTTTTAACAAGGCGTGTGCTTGATATCATTGTGCAGTCCTTGAAACCATTATATACTGTATGCATAATCTAAACAGCTCTGAGTGCACAAAATATTTTGAGTCTATTAACATCGGGAATCTGATTTTGCTTCATCCCTGTGATATGCATACTTATTATCAGTGACTATTAAGGGGAACAATGGTTGCCATTTTGTTGGATCTGGGTAAAGTTCATTCCTAACAACAGGACGAGTATTGGGGACTTATGTGATGGTTATTTAACAGTGGAATCAGCAGAATATTCTTGCTAAATGCCGGATTCAAACTGGACTCGCATTTTTAGGATTGTATATCCATTTTTTCAGGCTGATTCATGTAATCGGGTTTATGATCGACAAATGGTGCTTTGGACATCTAGGTGGACTATAAGTATACTTTTTATTTTCATTTTTGAGACTATTATATGACAGTTTTTACTCTGGACCATTTTCTATATGTTTTCCAACTTTTTGTATATGAAACATGACATTATTAGTGTATTTAATTAATGTGGACTAGTCCAATTGTTGGTTAGAATTTTACACTTGTCAGTATATGAGCACACCGGGGTTAGCCCTACAGGTTTGGTTCCAATGGTGTTATACATATTGGACAACTAGTGTGCCTAATTGATCACAGCAGGATTTATAATATATTTACAGTTGCCATGCTTAATGAATCTATGATTTATTGCATTAGTTATACATACTAGACATTAGTCTTAGCATTATTTGTGTCTTGGGACTGTACATTTTTTAATCTGTTTCATGAGGGTGGTGATGTTTCACATCATTTAGACAGTTATTCCTCTCCTTTTTGTGCATTTTGTATAACCTTTTATGAACAGTTTGGTATTAACATTATATGAAAAGAGTGTATAGGGATATATATACTAACTACAGTTTCCACACATTGTTTGGGTTACGCTTTGGGACATTTTGACCATATCCCCTATTTGGGTTATTGAATTAATAACAGGACCTCTGGGATTGTGATATCTAAGGTGTTTGTTTACACCTCCAGGAACCAATTGGGTTTATAAAGTTAATTTATTATATAAATTTGTACCTATTGAGGCTTTCTTTCAACATTAACCCAGTCAATGAAAATGTGATCATCAGAGGTGAACTTTTGGACAGAACTATACTATAGGAAATATCCTTGGCAGGAAGTATATTTACATTTGTGGGTTCAATAATATTATTAAATTAATACCTATTGAACATCCAGATGATGGCTATATGATGAGTGAATTGATCCTAGCCTGATCCATAATTTTGCTTTTCTGATATGGCAACTAATATTTAGTAGCAGCAAGGGCTATTATAGTTCATTGTAAACATTACGGTGGAGGTTATAGATATATGGTTTTATGGACTTAGCACTGCTTATGAATAAATGATATTTGCAGTTAAGTGATGGAATAGCAGGGGCTAATATTGTCCATGTCTGACTAATTGCCTTTATATTTCAATTGGATAGCTATATGAATATAGCATTACTACAGAGTCACTGACTGAACTGGTTGGGACAACTGAGTGTTGAGACTTAGCACTGCTTATGAAAAAATTGATATCTGCAGTCAACTGATTGTATAGCAGGGGCTAATATTGTCTACACCTGACCATTGCTTTCATATTGGATAGCTTTATGAACATAGCATTGCTGCAATGGTTGCCTATTGGATTTAGATATATGATTACAATTTTTGTAAACAGTCTTGTACGATTTTTTAAATTGGCTCCTGGATCAAGCTTAGGTTCGTGGTTGCTCTAATTGGGGCAGTTTTTACATACTCATAGTTCCAACACCTGGTGTTCATATAGGGGACAAATAGGGTTTATTAAAAGTGGCCTTTCCACCAAATTATTGATCACCAATGGATCTTACTAACCTGTTGCAGGGTTTATCCTCAGATCGGGATGATTTGGCCATATATGGCCTAGGTAATACAGTTAATCTGAATAATGGGCCTGAGGATCTGCCTTTGGAAAATACAAGTGAGGCACAATTTCTTAAACTAAATAAGAGCATGAGCTCCTTACGGACCAATGTATGGCATTCTAAGCTCTTCAAGGCATACCTAGCCAGAGGTATTTCACCAAGGGGGCTGAGGGTACGTATACAGCCACTGGTTAACAACATTGACACAACCCTGACAGAACAATGGGCTTTGGCTCAACAAAGACCTTCCATGGGTTTTGTGGAAGTTTTAGCCTCTCATTATGAAAGAACTATTGATAAGGACATGTTGGAAATCACTCAAATGTGTGCAGATATCAGAAATTTGAAAGACAAGAATCCTATAATACTGGCCTTAGGAAACTTAGCTAAGATCTTCTAACCTTGGAACAAAAACTGAAAGACAGAAAAATTAGGAAGTTCCATAGGGACCTGTCTGACTATGAGGGTAGGCATCCCTTTTCCAGCAACAAGCATGTCAGGTTTGAGCAAACACATAGAAAGGTTGTTAAAAGGAAAAGACCAAGGTCTATTTTAAAGAAGCCTTCATCATCCAGTTATGATACTTCGGGTGAGGAATCCTCGTCAGGTTTAGAGCCTGATGCACAGCACTCCCCTGACTCCCCTGCTTCTAAATGAAGCAATACACAGATCCCTTTAGGGGTAAGCAAAGGGGGGATAGGAAACACCACAAAGGTGGACAATATGGAAGGATTGTTGAAACTGATGGTGCAGAAATAGATAATAACAATCTACCCCTCTGTCACCCACTCAAGTTAAAGTTTTGAATAAAGTTCTTAATTTTATACCTGGCTTTTATGTGTCGGAAGATTGATATTACCTCATTTTATAGATTACTTAACCTAAGATTATTTTTTCAGACAGCATCTAATCCTGAATCGCAGGATGGTTTCAGATACCACAAATCACATTTTATACCACCAATGCATCATAATGTTCTAATGTTTCAGAATTGTATTCTCAAAGATCTGCATTTTCACTTTAGGGAGTTCCGTGCCAAATCAAACAACCTCTCAAAGATCGAAATGGAGTCCATTCATGAACTTGAAAAAAATCATGATTTGGCAATATTATCTGCGGATAAGCATGGGGTGGTAGTTGTGCAGGATTGGATCCAACACAACACAAAAGTTGAGAGACAGCTAACTGATGGTCGCTATTATACTCACATGACATTGGACCCAACTCCTGGCTTTAAGAAACAAATTAATAGTTTTTTGGCATCAGCCAAGAACGATGGAATCATTACGGACACCACACTTCACCACCTTATGGTACACGACCCTTCAAGTCAATATATATATTTCCTACCCAAAATCCATAAGAATCTGGAGAATCCACCTGGTAGACCCATAGTTTCAGGTAGGGGCTCTATTACGGAACCATTCTCCCAGTTTCTATCACAATATCCTCACTGGGCGGGCCTGGAAGCATTAGAATACTGGTTATATAAGTCAGAATTGTACCAACCAGGCTTTAATACCTTCTTAATTTGCCTTGCTGAGCACATTCTAACCAGGAATGTGCTTTACTATCAGAACAAATGCCATTTATAAATACAAGGCACAGCTATGGGAGCCTTGTTTGCTCCCATATATGCTGACTTATTCATGGCCCACATTGAAGAACAGCTCATCTATGACAATACACACAATCTCTATCTAGATGAGATTGATATTTGGAGAAGCTACTTGGATGACTGCTGGCTAATATGGAGATCAGATTCTGACTATCTTATGGAGTTTGTTTAATATTTAAATGATAACAAACGGGGTATACAATTTACAGTTAATTACAGCATTGACAGGATTACCTTTCTGGATGTACTAGTCGCTAGGAATAGTGACCATACATTGACATCAGAAGTGTATCATAAATACCCCCAATATAACTCCCTTCTCCATGCTACCAGCTTTCATCCCCCACATATATGCAGAAACATCCCCAAATCACAATTTTTGCATATGAAATGAATATGTTCAAATGATGCCACTTATGATGTTTATCAGGAAGACCTAACCACCAGATTCAGGAACAGAGGCTACAAAATGGGGAATATTTATAAGACCAGACATTGGGTGGCTAATCGTGACAGGCAGGATCTTTTGAGATATAGGGACAAGGCCCTGGACAAGGATTCCACCAGCTGACTAGTCACTACCTATGGAAGGAACATGGATGTCCTATTTAATAGTGTTTATAGATATTGGAACATCCTCTTAGCAGATGCTAAACTATGTGATTTTTTGGATGACAGATGTCATTTTTCTTATAGGAGAGGTAAGAATTTGGGGTCATTTCTGAGTCATTATAAACATGGATGGAGATGTAAGGGTGATTCCATACAAATAACTCGCATGGGGGACCAACTCAAGGGATGTTTTCCCTGTGGTCATTGGACCCATTGCAGAAAAATAATGAAGACATGCCAGTTCAGTAGTAAAAATACTGGCCAAGTACTTAATATTTTCTTTTTTGCTAATTGTCAGACGGATTGGGTGATCTATTTGGCTACCTGAACCCGTTCTGCGTTTTATGTGGGAGAACTGTCCAGACCACTAAAATTCAGAATCTCTGAAGATTACAGTGACATCAGGCACACTAAGCTTATGAATGCTTTATATAAGCATATTGAAGTACACAAAAATGCATCCTTTAACTTAACTGTGGTAGAATTATTGTACAAAGGACAAATAAAGCAGGCTGGCATCAGATTTTAAATAGTAAAGAAAAAAATGGATTAGCAAACTGGGAGGTTTGTTTTCACCAGGACTTATTGAGTACCTTTAATTGGAATTGTTAATTAATTCATTAATTTAGAGCCTCACCTAGTGGCCTTATATAAAAAGGAGAACAAGTTTATATGTCTTAACTGCACTGAAGAAAGCTTTGCAGTTTTTACATCCAAAACCAGTCTATTTTGTCTCTTTTTTATTTTTAAACTATGCTTTTGAGCTAGTTTTGCAATAAATATCTAATGCTACAGACTGCTGGCTCCCTATGTTTGTACTGCTATCAGGTCTTTTTTGGAGCTGAGCAGTTGCCGTGCTTGCAGGGGCTGCTTTATCTACTAGTGGTTAAGGTTGCACATCTTGTGTCTAAGTGTGTTTGTATATATATTCCCCAGGATTCAGCAAGCTCTGCGTGGTGTGCAGGAATAGTGCAAGAGCTGCTGCAGGTAATACGGGCGATGTGCAATCCAGGAACAAGCTCCTGGGACATGCACTAGCGCTCCTGCACTATTCCTGCATGAACACAGCTCCTGTATGCTAATTACCCCATTTGCTGGCGAAAACCATGCAAATGAGGTGAATTAGCGATCGAGGAAGCAGGCAGGTGTCCGTGCAGGAATAGTGTAACCTGCAGAAATGTATTCGGCTACTAACCGAATACATTTATGCAAATTACAAAACGGAGGCATGACAACTCCAAAGAAAGCATGTACTCAATGTAGTAGGCATGCCAACGGCCAAATATATGGCCATTGCCATGGGAAATAGTTGCAAAAATTATAAAAAATAACTTTTTTTTGGCCGATTTCAGACGTTTAAGCATTGTACAAACGGGATTGGCCCGAAAATAAAAAAAATGAGAAAAGTCAATTTTAAGATGATTATACATTTTGCCATTATAGTCAATGGCATGCATAAAACAACAAGACCATGGAACAGTGGTTGCTAAGGGGGAAGGCTGAGTGTCAGTTTTGTAACCATGCATTAGCAGTCAGTTCTATGCAAATTAATGGAATGATACTGAATCACAGATTTTCCCTCAGTGCTAGCTTGCACCCAACCGTGTAGGTGCAGCAAGACCATGGTGTAAGCCTAAGAGCTAGATGACCTCACAAGGGGGTGTGTCATGCTTGCTGTAAGCTAAGTAGAGCTCTGTGGCCTGTGTTTGCACTTAGCTAAGCACAGCTACAGCAGGGGGTGTGTCTAAGGCTATATTGTCTTACACCAAGAAATGCAGAATGTGTTTGTGTCCAGGGAGGGCCAGTTTCTGCTAAACAGTGTTTACATTGCCTAAATGGGTGTGCGTGGCACACACTGGGTTGAAAAAAAACAGGAAATAGCAGCTCTGTTCATATCTGAGCACTGGGTATGCACGGCGTACCTCGGGGCTTAAAAGGGAAGGCAATGGGAAGGGAAAACAGCAGTAGGAAGGCAATCAAGGAGAACTAGCATAGCTGGCAGGTGAAATGTATCAGAATCAGCCAATTACACAGGCAGCAGCCCAGCCCAACACACTACTATAAACTATACAAACACCTTTCACTCTGGTTTTTCCCACAAACTCTACACCACTGGTGTACACAGATGGGGAAATTTTACCAGACAAAACTAACAAAATGATAAGAGCTGCTGTCGCTCTCATACATCAATATGTGGAAGAGGCTGAGGGTGTTGAGGATGAGAATGCTGATGACCAACCCACAGTGAGGAGAAGGAGAAGAGTGTACAGACACAGGGTAACCTACAAGAGACTACATGAGCTGGAGATAGTGGAGTGCTATAGGTTGAACAGGGACATCCTACAGCAAATTGTTGAGCTATGCCGGCCACGCCTCACACAGAACCAACAGAGGGGAACCCATCCTAGTGGATAACAAGGTATGTGTAGTGCTAAGAATACTAGCCACAAGTACCTTCCAAAGGCCAACTGGGGATATCAATAGGATCTCACAGGCATCAGCATCCAGGGTACTCCACCAGTTCCTGGATGCCATGTCAGCACATGCCAGTGAGCACATATATTTCCTCAACACCCTTGAGACGTTGACCAGCAATATGTGTCTCTTCCACCAAATAGCAGAATACCCTGAGGTAGTGGGTGCTATAGACTGCATGCACATACACATCAAAGCACCACCTGGTGAGTGGGGTAGGGTCTACATAAACCGCAAGGGCTTCCCCTCCATCAACTGCCAGGTTGTGTGCGATGCCCAGGGCATTATAATGAATGTGTGTGCTGGCATCGCTGGAAGCTATCACAACTCCCACATCTGGCATATGAGACAGTTGTAATAGAGATTTGCCAGTGGGGACATCCCATATGGCCACCTAGTGGGGGATGCTGGTTATGCACTGGAGCCGTGGCTGATGACACCCATCAGAAATACACACACACCCAAACAAGAACTCCATAATGAGGCACACGCACAAATGAGAATCATAATAGAGCATGTGTTTGGGATGCTCAAGTCATGGTTCCGGTGCCTGGACATATCTGGTGGAGCCTTGCAGTACTCTCCAGCTACATGTATACAAATTTTCATTGTATGTGCCATACTACACAATATGATCCTGCAGAAACAGCTGCAGCAGAAACAGCATGGGGCAGTGCCACACAGCCTCCCCACCATTGCCAAGGCCAGCACAAGCACAGAGTGACTCAGAGGAGGAACAACCTGAACCTGCCCATGTAGGCAGCAGGAGGCATGCCCAGTATGCCCAGGCCTTGGCAAAGAGGCAACACATAGCACATACACTGACACAGTAGGGACCCAGGGAATGGCACCTCTCTCCGACTCTCACATACAGTAAAAGGAATGCCAAGCATGACACTACCTGTGCTTTACCATGTATAGGGAGTGTACTATGTGCATCTGGCATAGTCATCCCTCCAGCACCATCCTCCATACTGGCACAGCCACAAGTAATTCACACGTCCTATCAATTGCTGAATGGAGTAGTATGTTCTGCTAGTTGTATCTATAGTATGGATGTGAGCATGCAAGGGAACTGGGTGGCTGAATGGGATGGCAGCAGATAGTGGACACCTATATGGGCAGCATGAAAAACATAACAAATACTGGTGTCAACAAAGTAGGCAGTACTACATAAGGTGACAAATCCCACTGCAGTAAATGTGGTGGCCCAAATATCTGTCCATAGGACATACACATGCATGTCAGTGAGGCTCGCATGAGGCTCACATACCCAACAACAGTCTCAGCCAGCAGGACAGGTGTAGATGACCACCAAGAAAAGGCTGTGCAAAGGCCTCCAATTGATGGCAATGGAGAACAGCCCCCCTCCAGACCTATATAGACAGACTACAACAGGTCAGGCAATTGGATGTTAGTTCTGAAGGGTAAGATGTCTGAAACTGAAATGTAGGTCAATAAAACCTAAGATCTGTACTCTACTGATATGCCTCTAGTCTGCATGATAGGTCAGAATACAAAATGAAATGGAAGCCAACAGAGTACCTGAAATACCAGTACAGTCATAGCAAATGTTTACAGTTGTCAGGTGTGCCCCCCACAATCCTATGTAGAAATGCAGTAACATGTATGTGTGGGTTCAATAACAGTGGGCACAGATTACCTGAGCTGGCCCAATATGCAGGATAGATTGTTGCATGTGTACAATATGCAGGGCTCTATGTGTTAGAGTGTTGTGTGTTATATATTGTGTGGAAGTGGTCAGCATGTAGGCATGGCGGGTTGTGTCCCGGTGGCCTATGGCCAGTACTGTTGATGACACAGCCATGTTTTGACAACTGCAGTGCCAACCACAATGCATCCCAGCAAGACCCAATTCAGCAGTCATCCATACTCATTGTTTGGATGTAATATCTGTCACCATCAGAAAGATGGACATGCCATGAATGTGGGCCCAGACATACACACAGTACACAGGTGGAAGTACCCTAGACAGAGTATATAAAATGTACCTGTCAATTGCACACACCTTTGGAATTGTACATACAGGTTAGCAGCACATTAGTTGTCAGTGTAGTATGGAATACTGATGTAGTCTGGCCAATCACTGGCAGACCGCAAAAGGCACAGTTATGAAGTAATGAGAGACTGCAGATGTCCCCGGACAAGACAGCATAAGGGGACTGTCCCAGGTATATCTGTGAGTCAGCTGCAAGAAGCTTCCATATCACAGGCACTCAGCTCACCCCACCATCAGACAAAGGTTTATCACAGGTCATATCCCGGCTGTTGGGAATGAGTACAGTATGACCCCCAAGTCTGTATGGGAATAACCACAGAATGCAGCATGCTGAAGAGGTGTCCCATGCAGGTGTGTCCCTAGCTGTAAGCAGCATCCTACCAGCATCCAGAACAATGGATAAATATGGACAGGAACTATTGCCATTAACACCTCACACACTTACCTTGTCACTCCAGGGGAATCCAGTGGCTTACAGCCTGGGACTGTAGGAGTGAAAGAATGCACTGGCCTGCTACAGATGGCCTGTATCAATATCAAATGCCCTACAGTCCTGTGTCAAATGCCTGTGCCTCACTCATACTGCCAATGTATGTTATTTCATGGGGTGCCAACTAACAACATAACACAGTCCACAGAACATAAATGCAAGGCCATGTTGACAAATCCCAGTAGCATGTCCACCATGTCCTACTGCATGAACTGTGGACCAACCCCCTAAATACTGCTTGGATGAAGGGACAGCTATAGAGATATGTCCCAGATATTGCTTGCATAATGTTAGGAAGAGGATAGAATAACAGAGGGGGGTGTAGAAGCATGGATGCCATGGAGTGTGTGCAGTCTGAAACTCTGATGTGTGTCCATACTACCCCTGCCTGCAAACCCAGTAATGGGTGGTGACAAACCTGCTTATAAACCACAATCTGAAGGGGAGCTAACCAGATATATGAGCCCTGCCTCTGGGTAACCTGGGTGAATCTGTACAGCTGAGAGGTATGGCCACAGCATGATATGGCCATTCTGTTACGTCAATAGATGTACAAGCAGGGGATCCTCAGCCACCATAGTACCAAGGTGCTGCAGCATTTACACAGACCCATCAGCAAGTGTCTGCGGCTCCCCCTCCATAATGGCATGAGTGTGCAAGAATATGTAGGCTGCAGACCAAATATTGGACACAGCTTCATTCATCTTGTATTCCCCAGGAAATAACTGTGAGCAAATAAGTATATCTGTCAGTAGTTGATGACATAAAACATCACAGTGTAAAACAATACATATGTCTGAATATCTCTGCTAACACCAAAACCATGTAACACAAGCAGCACAGACACAATAGTTACAGTGTGCTACTATCCTTTGCCCATTGTGACTCCATATTGTCAACCTATCTACAGATATCCTGCAGAAACAGGTTGCTAGCTGTAGGTGTGGAACACAGAATCCTGCACTGGAGTACAGCCTACCTGGAATGGATTCTCACACTCAATACAGGCGGTCATACTGGGCATGCTCCCACACTTAGAGAAATGAAGCCCATGTCTGACAACAACAGTGGACTATACATATCTGTCAGTTGCAGATTTCTGTGCACACACACCACACTGCACATCATTCATGTTTTGCACACACATCAGATAGCAATACACACATAATTCCAAGAACAACACACTGTAATAGGTCAAACATACACAAATAGAGATGTGGGGAAGAGAGAGGGACAGACAGTGACAAAGAGCTTCCCATCATGAGGCTTGTCCCACCCACCACACATCCAACTGGCTAATATCACATGATGTGCTGATGTCTATCACTGTAGACATTTGCTTCTGGTAGCCCTCAGCACTATAGTGTCTGCGGTGCTTGTGATAACTGTGTAACATGACAGTACAAATCAGTAGTCATCTAGCATTTGTATACCCAGCCCTGTCAAATGTAAAGTTGTGTGTGACTGAGTGTTGTGTGTGTGCTTCCAGAGGAATGGTTTATGGCCCATTCACACACTGCACTTCTCATTGCCCTACTTTAGCAAGCCTGCTGATGTCAGTCACCTTGAAATACCCCTTTGGACACAGTTCAACTCTATCAGCTCTATGGTGCATGCAGTAACTGTGTAATGCTATAGTGTAACATACTAATTAGGTAGGAGTTCTAATCCCAGAGATGGAACCTGTGTGGGTTTGGTTGCTTGTGTTTGTAGGGATCAATGATTTTGAGACCATTCACAGTTACTACACCTTCCATTGCCCTACTTTAGCAAGCCTGATGATGTCAGTCACCTTGAAATACCCCTTTGGACAAGGTTCAATCCTAAAAGCTCCGTGGCACATGCAGTAGCTGTATAATGCTATAGTGTAACATACTAATTAGGTAGGAAGTCTAATCCCAGACATGGCAACTCTGAAACTGTAGGTGTTTGTGTGTGTAGGGATGAATGATCTTGAGGCCATTCACAGTCACTACACCTCCCATTGCCCTACTTTAGCAAGCCTACTGATGTCAGTCACCTTGAAAAACATCTTTGGGTAAGGTTCAGCCCTGTAAGCTCTGTGGAGTGTGTAATAACTACATAATGCTATAGTGTGACATAATAGTTAGGTAGGAGTTCTAATCCCAGATATGGCAATTGTGCGGGTGTTTGTGTGTGTAGGGATCAATGATTTTGAGGCCATTCACAGTCACTACACCTCCCATTGCCCTGCTTTACAAGCCTGCTGATGTCAGTCACCTTGAAATACCTCTTTGGACAAAAGTCAGCCCTGTAAGCTCTGTGGCATGTGCGATAACCGCATAATGCTATAGTGTAACATACTAGTTAGGTAGGAGTTCTAATCCCAAACATAGCAATTGTGTGTGTGTGTGTGTAGGGATCAATGATTTTGAGGCCATTCACAGTCACTACACCTCCCATTACCCTACTTTAGCAAGCCTGCTGATGTCAGTCACCTTGAAATACCTCTTTGGACAAGGTTCAACCCTGTAAGCTCTGTGGCATGTGCCATAAATGTAGATCAATGTAGTAGCAGTAACTGCACAGGTATGGGTTTGAATCTCATCTGTGGCAAATGTTTGTGTGTACCTCAAATATTTTGGCCCCATTTACACCCAGTACATATCTGAGAGCATGACTTTAGCAGTCCTGCAAATATCATCCACCTGAGAAGTACCTGTTGCCAACCCTAAACCATGTGAGGTCAGTGGTGCATGTGGTAAATGCGTAACCATGATGGTTCGTAAAGATTGTTAGATAGAGGTTTGAACCACACCCCTAGCAAATATAAATGTGTGTGTAGGGTGAAATTATTTTTGGGATCTCTCACCCACTACATCACCCAATGCCAGTATTTACAAGGGCTGGTGATGTTCCTCACTATAGAAGTGCCTTGGAACAACATCCATGCCATAAGCTCCATGGTGCATGCAATAAATGTGGTACACTGTAGTAGCAACACATAACTAGATAGGGGTTTGAATCTCAGTACTTGCAAGTGTGTGTGTGTGTCTCTGTCAGTATCATATGTGGAGGTTGCTGTGACTGTGTAATAACAGGATACATTGTGGGACGGGCTTTGCTAAATTATTATGTTGAGGACCTAGTATATGTCACAAACAATGTCCACTTACAAGGACAACATATGTCAAACACCAGAGAGTTTGATGTAGACAATCAATAGCCCTACATGTGACATTATGGCTTGATTAACAATATAGGCAACCCTTGTATTACTCAGAGAACATTTTCCACCCACGTCTAATACACAAACACACTTGGCTGCTAGGCAACAACCACTATATTGGTAGTTCCCTGCATATTGCCTCACAGATACACATCTCCCGACTTGAGTCTGTGTTATCCAGGAAGTAAAAGGACATGGCACCCTGTTCCATCCCTACAGTACGCAAATAAATGCTTACAGTGGTCCTTTTGCTATGTTTCCCATGGGATGCCTGCAACAACTGTACAGTCTGCAAATGTAACCTACAAAAGGAATATCAGGCCTTATACACATGCCCTGTATGGACAGATGCCACTAACTCACTGAATACCTGTATCATGCTGTCAATGTATGTGCAAGCACAGCCTCAGTTCCATAGCCAGGTCTCACCAAATGAGGTCAAGAATGCCACATCAGAAGATAACAATCTGTCCACACAACATGCCCCAGAGACCTCAAGTACACTTCCACACATCACAGAATATGAATGTGGGACATGTTCACAACCCAGATACTGTTCATGTTATGGAATATAGATCACATACATGGAAAGCATTGCACAGCACTGGCCACCCACAATAGTAACCCAGATGAATGGATGGTGAATACAATACCCACCTGTGGGAGCCAATCCAGGGACTACACCCCTGAGCCACACTGGAGACCATTGTCATGTGACCTGATGCCAAGGTATTCCCTTTACCTAGCCTTGTACAGCCTTCTACAGTCACCTACTACACACCTGTGAAGCAATGAACCCATGCATCTCAGTACTGGCAAGTGTGTGTGTGTGTGTGTGTGTGTGTGTGTGTGTGTGTGTGTGTGAATTAATGATTTTGAAGACATTCACACTCACTACACCTCCCATTGCCCTATTGTAGTATGCCTGCTGATGCCAGTCACCTTGAAATAACCCTTTGGCAATATATCAGCCAGATAAGCTCTGTGGTATGTGTGATAACTGTGTAATACTGTAGTGTAGCAAACTAGTTAGGTAGGAGTTCTAATCCTGACCCTGCCAATGGTGATAATGTGTGTGATTCCCCGAGAGAGTGTGGGTGTGTCTTCCTTGACACCTGCTTTTGTGGACAGTCACATGTACTACACTTCCCTTATCCCTCTTTTATCACTGTTGCTGATATCACTCACCTTCAAAGATACATTTGGACAGCTTTCCCACTTGTAAGCTCTGTGGCTCATGCAATAACTGCATAACAATTTAATAGCAATTCCTAGTCAGGTAGGGGTTTGAAACTCAGTACTGGTAAGTGTGTGTTTGTGTGGCATCAGTGTCCTGTTGGGGTGATTGTCTAATGATAGGATCCATTATAGTGTGGGTTTTGCTACATCATTATATTGAAGAGCTAAATGTCCCATTGTCCACATTACAAGGCCAACATTTTCGAAACACTGTAGAGATTGTTGTAGACAATCCTCAGCCATAAATGTGTACAGCCATGTGCAATTACCATGTGACAGTATGAATTAGTACACAATATAGGCAGGGGCGGCTCGTGGCATCGGACTGCAGCCCCCTCCGTTGTTTTTGGTAGTGTGTATATGTTTAATTTAATATAAAAAAAAAATAAATCTTTTTTTTTTGTAGTTTAAATTTCGAGTCCAGCGACTTCGAAATCGCATTGCGCACCTTAACCGCGGTTGTAAACAGCGTTTTTTTTTTTTTTTGTTTACATTGCAGCCCGGAGGAGCAATTAAGGCATCATTGTGATGCCCAGAAGTCTATGCGGCAGCGGTTCTAAACCGCATAGACTTGGAAGGGGCTCGGACTGCGACTAAAGCCTAAATGCTGCTGATTGGTTGTCGCTCTCTTCCCGAGCTTTGTGCTGGGAAAAGAGCGAGAATCAAACAGTCAGTAAGTCAGTTGTGGATTAATTCGATCGTGACTGAGGCAGTCACACAGAAGGATTTAAATTAATGCCATTGGATTTTTATTTTTTTTATTTTTATTATTTTTTTTTTTTTTTGGGAGGCCTATATTTTACTGAAGAAAGAAGAAGAACTGAAGAAAGAAAAGTAGTAGAAGAAGAAAGAAGTTAGAAGAAGAAGAACAGAGTGACGGTGCAGAAGACCAGAAGTATGCCAAGTAAGTAGGATTGGAAGGGTAAGCTAAGGGTAAGTTATATGTATCCCTGAACACTGTTAACATGTTATCAGAAACCCTCTAAACTGATTATCCAAACACCCTGTTATCAGAGTTAATAATTTTGGGCCTGGGGTTTTAGGTAACTGGGGTTGGCTTTTAGCCAATGACCTGTCTGTACATATATATACTTCTGACTCAGCTGCTAATCTCTGACTGCAACTTGAGCTCCATTTAGAAACAGTAAACATCAAACAGTTACAAACACGACAGTCCTGGTAACAAAGAAGAATAAAACCAGATTGCTGGAGTTCAACTAGCAGTCTAGTGACTGAGAAGCTGGCAGGGGAGGATAGGCAGCACCTACCCCCAGATGGAGGTTGGTGGCTCCCAACTGACTGTATCTGCCACTCTGATGTAATGTGATGGACTTGCACATAATACCAAAAGCAGCAGTAGCTAGCAAAGGAGTGACCTTGGATTGCCAAAGCCAATAAGGGTAACACCCTGTCTCTCGTGCAAAATAATGCATATGTGGAAATATGGGGGACCACAGGTTGCACCAGTGGTTATGCAGATGGGCAGGTCATTACCAGATGGTGAGGCTAAGGCTAAAAGTATAAATGCTGTCATGGCCAGGAAGCAGGTGAGAACAGAAGGAGAATCTAACATCTGCTTGGATGACAGCCCCCTGCCCAAGACTTTCTGGCAGATCTAAAAGTGCAATGATCTCTACCATGAAAGAATCAGATCCTGTGTGCAACTCGGGAGGCTCAAGGGTCAATGGGCAGAAGAAAAAATATACATAAAAGAGGCCACAAACAGTACAGATGATTCATTCATTCTTTCATTCAGTGCTGACTTTTGTTAAAACTGACATAGTTGTGTAACTGTTGTACCATATCTGCACATGGTCCTATCTGACATTCAGTCCTGCAGATTCATGTATTCCATGTTTAAATCTATTATTTTCCATATAGCCATCTAGTCTGCTTTTAAAAGTAGTTCATTTTTGGATTGTTTGACTTTTAATGGTGACTTACTCCACAATCTTGGGATTTGTTGTGTTACACATGTATATCTTCTTTGAGTCTTATGTTTTATTTTATCAGTCTATCTCCTTTCTCTTATACCATGAAGTGGTATGACCAAATCCAAACCTAATTGATTGGCATTGTTGTCCATGATTAAATGCTGGGCTATCTGTCTACGTGTGCGCTTTTTTTTTTTTTAATGCTGATGACTGTTAACTTTGCAGCTTGCAGCAAATGTGATGCACTTCATACATTTCTCATCTGTTTGTAAAGGTTTATGTTCTGCCACTATAAATCATGCACCATAGAAAATATATGAGAGTTAAGACCTATAGAATGGACTATGTTAGGAATGCAAAAAACAAAGATGGAGTTGAAAACAGGACTACCCCATGTGATGAGAAGGGGAAAAGAAAATTGAACAGGGTATAATCAGAACTAGGGAGGAGACTAAACTGGGCTAACTGGACTCCTTGCAGGAGAATGGGGTACTGAGGATGGGAGATTTTATAGGATGTTTTGGTAGGTATGTGGGAAAGTCAAAGGGACAGTACTAGTGTGGGGTACAAAGACAGTATTACCTAGATGATACAAATTCCCAGTCAAGCTTAACCAGACACTGTTTAGGGACAACTGGACATTTGGTCTAGGCTCCTCAATAGTGCTTTGGACTTCTAGAGTAGTAACTACCTATGGGAGCTGTATACACCTGTAGCTAAAAGCAATTTGGGGCTGCCTGATGTGCATTGGATGGACTTCATTACTTGCTTTTTGATAAGCACTGCTAAACGGTGGCATCAGGGAGATAAAGATAAAGTGGAACCTGAGAAGTGTTATGAAATTAGAAGAAGCCGACAGATTTAGATAGGCATTACAGAAGATTAAAGTAATAAAGGAAACATTTCTTAACAAGGCTGAAACTAGCACGTGCTTGTATGTTAGATGAAGACTACGTTTGTGTGCCACTGTGAGTGTATGTGTGACATTGCTGTGGACATGAATGAAAAAAGTTTATATCAATACAGAGTACCTTAGATTTATATCACCATTCTGCATGATTCTATTATGATTGCTGTAATACTGGATGGTGTGGATCCATTATGTAATAGTCTTAATAAAAAGATAAAAAAAAAACTTGCATAGATCTGAAGTAACTGATAAAAGAAAGATAACATTTTTGAACTTTATATAATCTACACTAGCTTTATGACTAGGGTCATTTCTAAAGGTCAAGTAGTAACAATTTTTTTCTGATGTGTACTTTATTAATTCTTTGAAGTGAATTTTTGTTGAATATACCTACATATCTACATTTCACCAGAAGCAGTTCATGAACATATTATTTAATTATGTTCTTCAAATTATAGTTATCCATGTGTTGTGCAGTAGCAGTTAAGACTGACATAATTTCTCATTGCCTTTACATACTCTTCATATTTTTTCTTATAGTTACCGTCAACATCTAATTTCTTTTTTATTTCTTCAGTTTATGATCCATTGTAGTCTGTCTGGTTGTAATCTATTTTCATTGGCAGTCTGGTGTGTAAAACTCCAGATCAACATAACACACAACACACAACATAATAGCAGCAACAAAAACACATATTAGGCCTGAGTCATAACTAGCGCATTATGATCTCAAGAAATGGATGTTAAGAAATTCACCTTGAGAGCAAGAGCTGGAACCTGTAGTTATAGACACAAACGCACACATACAATTCCAGCTGCATTTGAGCCAAAGTGTTCAGCACACTGAAATGCCCATCACTGGCCTTTAAAGCTACAGCAACACCAACAGGCTTCCACTAGGATGCAGTTCCACCATATGCCAGACTGCCACCCTCCTTCTGGATGGCCACTCAGTTCCACATCAACCTTTAGGCTGGTTCTTGTACAACCTGACTCTTAGCTAAACCTAAAGGTCAAGGCTCCATCAATCTGTCCTATACAGAATGCATAGAGTTCCATAATTGTGATGGCACGAATGCTTTTGTAACAAAGCACATTTTTCTTAATATATATTTTAACAAATATGAAATAATATCTAGAATTTCCTCTTGGTTCAAAGCTTTCTTCAGCACATATTTAACAATTATTTGCTATTCTTATGCAGAATTTCACTGTGCAACATAACATAATTAGGTCAGAGGTAGGCCTGGGAGACATGAGATTAAGTTCTAGAGCTCTAAGTCATTCGTGGGTTAGAAAAATTCCCTTGTGTCCTGTGCTAATGACCATAATAATAATAATATTAATACTACTATTAATTATAATAATAATAGTATGTCCAGGAATTTCAGTATTTTATACACATATTTGTACATTTATATGTGTTTCTTAATCCTGAAACTATGGGTCACCCTTATGTAGCTTTGGTACAAAAAATGAACACTTGTGTCAGTAGCTCGGTAAGTAATGGATGTACATTGACAATTTGTAGCCTACAAGCTCCATCCCCACAACAGAAGCAGTAATTATCTGGTACTGACAATACAGGACAGCATGAATGAGGTGCTACAGCACTTTTAAGGAGCCATCCTTATGTGGATATAAGGGGTCCATGATTCTTACAAAAAGGAGTAGTGGATGTTTACCAGTGTACTAATGAACTTTCTTCAAGTTATTATCAGTACTACTACCTTTAGTCTTCCCTCAGCACTGGTCATGTGTAGTGGAACTAACTTGGTCAGCAGGAGTAAATAAATAATTAAACAATCTTAAAAGAGTATTTATCACAAGCATTTTACCTTTTTTTCAAGTATTGCAGTCTTGCAAAGCATACTCCAAGTATTTGAAATGAACTTTCAGACCTTTTAAATAAAAGCTAATATAGTGCTTTGTCTTTTATTCTTCAATTGTCATTTTACCTCAAACAAACAGAACAGCATGTCAGAGTATTACTGTTCTAAATTGTGTTTTTTGGCAAATTAGTGACAAATCACTAAAGACTGAAGTTAGAAAATGACAGACATTTGAGTTTCAGATTTTATACCCTTCAGAAAATTCATACTAATGCAAGACCTATTCTATTATCTTTCTAAGTTTATTAGAGCAATATTTAAAAATTGTCCTTATTTTTGGGCCTTTGTCCCACTTCTGTGTATGGCTTTGTCCAGATTTCTTGCTCTTGAGGTTGAGAGGTATGACAAATGTGTCAGGGCCATCACAGTCAGCCAGAGACATTTCAAATTGTGACATACTTGTTGCACCCCACTCCCCCATGTAGTGACTCCAGATGTGTCCAAGCAAGGCAAGGAGTAGTTATGCAGTGTCCCCCCACCCCCCATCCAAGGTAGACACAAGTACTACAGTGGCTTTTCATCTGTCCTTGATTTTGCAGAATGGTCTGGTTTCTGTCATATTTTTGTACTGTTGATTTATGCTTATTAGTCAAAGTGCCTGTTACTCTGTGTTTAAGTAGCAATGCTTTAATGACCATAAGGTAAGCTTGTCTGAGATCGTAAGATGCAAGTAAGCTTTAATAAGCATACTGTTAAAGAATTGCCAACATTGAAAGCCTTTCTGTTGTTGCCATGCAGAGACTACTTGACTAGATAATGTATAAGCTTTGGGTATTAAAGGACAGGATTCCATTATTTTAAAAAGCTCATTACACTTGTTGGAGACTTCCAGTCATCTCTACAGACTTTACCCGTAAACTAAACAGAATGCCAATCATGTGTGGTCCATAACCTGTACAGTAATCCTTTAAGCAATGTATCTTGAGCTTGTTTCTTGTTTGCTTTTCATTTTTTACTTTTATCATGTTTTCCCCATGAAACAAGTTGTCAGGCAGCAGGTCTTTTTTGGATAAGAAACATTTTTACAAGTGGGGGCATCACAGAGATTTCTACTTTCAGCATGTTACTTGGTACTTTAATAAAGCTGAATATATTATAATTAGAACTGCAGTGCAAGGAGAAGTGGTTTGAGTTGAGTGCTTCTGTTTTTTCTTATACTTGATTTTGACTGGCATTCCAGTAATGTATTTAAAAAGTAATTTATTTTTTCATGCATCACAACCTTTTGTTTCCATCTAGATATTAAGTAAGCTGTCATGCAGCCAATGCATTGAAATATTTTTATTCTTCTACAATTATTTTTGTCTTGATTGGACTGTCATAATGATGGTTTGCCACCCAGGGCAGCATATTTAATTAAAGTTAGTTTTTTATGGTTTTGAGCATAGCTCCTCCCCTTTCTAGTTGACCACACCCTTCTCCTTGACCCCTCCCATTCAGCTGTCTCCTGCAGCCCCCCTGTGATTTGAAGTCACCAGCTGCCACTGAATATAGGCAACCATTATAATGCCCAGATACCACTCTCCACCCATGGATCATACACAAAAACATTTGGCTCTTACTCTCCTACTCCCTTCCTTTCTTACTTTGTCTCTGTCTCTCTCTCTCTCTCTCTCTCTCACTCCCCCTCTGGTGGATGTGGAAAAGTACATCTGCTTTGTTTAGGCAGCAGCATGAGTTTGTAAGTGATGCTCATGATTAGCTGATGGCCTGTACATGAGTTGGAGTCCCTTGCTTGCTAATTGCATGTGGAGCAGCTGTGGTATCATTCCTATAGCCAATTACATTGAAACACACTCCTATAACTAAGCACTTCATGTGGGTGTTGGCCCTTTTCCTTCGCTGTGAGCATGACTTCATGTGGGTGTTTGACAAACAGTATCACAGAGGGTAGTTAGAAATACCTCTTATAGCATACACTGTGGAAACATGCCAACAAACAGGAGGGGGATGTTGCAGACATGGGGACAGAATGTAAGTATTGCTCTTCTACATTTGAAGTAATGTTGGTTTAACAGGGTTTGTGTGGATATGGCTGTTCTACATGATTTAAAATATGGCATGACAGTGTTATGTGGTTGAGGAAGCTCTCACCTGTAGGGCTATCTGCAGACTGGCCAGAGTTTGGAGTCTTATATGTGTTGTGTTACTCACACATTTCCTATCTTTAGAAATGCAGTAGCATAATCTGATGATTACAGTCAGTATATGGTGACATCCATGTGAGTTAGTGACTTCATATCCCTCAGAAGACATATGTCACAACAAACCCTGTTACACCAGTAAATGTATGAGTTTATCACAGCAACATGTCAATACTGGCCCTGTGTTTGTGCCCCCAACCCCAAGTCTGTCAACCTTTGTCCATATGTCATGCAGTAAGAGGTGCATATGTTCAGTACATCATTATTTACTGACATCATACCTGATAACAAGCCAGTGAGATATCAGACTGCTATACATGTTATGTATAGTAGGCCTTATATTTGAGGACAAAACCTGGACATTCTGTTATAGTGTGTACAGTAGTGAGGTCTGTGTGCGTATGGTGATTGTTGACAGAGTGTGTATTGTGAATATGTAACTTGGCCTGTGTACAGACTGTGGTAGATGTCATTGTTCTTGGTCCTGTTCTGTCTGATGTTGCATGCAGCTCCAGTGTATGTTGTAGGGCCAGACTGACACATGTCCCATACCACAGTCAGGCATCAGACTACACTGTGTATTGGCCCAGTATATGTAGGGTTAGTGTGTGAGTGGCACATATGAGGATGGTGTTGTTCACACAGTCCATATGCTGTAATATTAATTAGGCTTACCATATACGACTGTGGCTGTGTTCAGACTGGTTGTGGGTATGCACTTTCACACTGGTGTCTGTTACTCCATGCTGTTACATGCCTTTTGTGCCTGCTATATTTGCAAGTACGTGTGTATTCCCCCAGAAGAAACTTAGCCAGTGTTGTGGCAGTCTGCCTGTAGTTTGCACAGTGCTTTGTGACATGCCTAGCAGCTCAGTGTATTTACCTAGTGTGATGTTATGTCCAGATATTTGTCAGATGCACTGTTGCCAGGCCACCATAACTGCTGTGTATTTCTGACAAAGCAGTGGGATGCTGTAAAGATGCATGTCTCTAACTAGTGGGAAGTATGTGGGCTTGTGACCTCTTCTCCTCCAGTTAATATGTGTCAGGACAGACAGGAGTGTGTGATTGCATAAACTGTGTGAGCTTATCTGTTCCAGCATTTTCATGATATCCCCATTTACATGGCTGTAAACATCCACTTGTCAGGCTTGGTCCACGTGTCTTGCACTAAGGAGTTCTGTGTATACCTCTGGACTAACCAGAATGTGTCAGACTGTCCACATTTATTGGTCATATCTCTGCTGTATTCCACAGGATCATTACTGTGATTTGTGTGGTACTGCACTATGATGATCTTATGATGTCTGTCAGTAACTGATGGTGTACATGTTAGTATCAAATGTGACTTCCCACACATTTCTGTTAAGACAACCCCTGTTACTGTAGCAACATTTTAGGTTTATACCTGCAATACTTACATGACATCTCTTTGCACTAAGACTATTGGTGCTGAGGTATGACTCCACTACATGTAATGGACATATGTTATACATATATGTATACACACACACACACACACACACACACACACACACACACACACACACACACACACACACACACACACACACGCACACACACACACACATATATATATATATATATATATATATATATATATATATACACATATATATATATATATATATATATATATATATATATAATATACACACACATATATATATATATATATATATATATATATATATATATATATATATATACATATTCTTATGTATAAACATGAGTGTTGTATATACCTTCCCAGATGTATCCCACCATATTTATCTGATATGTGTTTATATAGATATAACAACATACTGATTCAACACTATTTTCACTAACAAGTACTACACAACTGTAGAAGCAAAGCAGTTGTTTACTACTATTCTGGATGTGTACTGACAGATATATTGGAAAAAACAACAAATTTGTTCACAGCTGTGATGGCTTAGTGGTTAACTGTTGTGACTATAGTGTACAGGATCCTGCTTTCAAGGGCTGTTTATTTTTTTTGCTAGGCAGAACAAGGACTGTTGCATACAGAGTGGTTAAGGCAGTTTTGATCAGCTTTAAGTGGGTTTGCGGTGGTTTGCACAATGGTAAGCGCTACTAATGTATGGTTAAATGAAAAGGCGCTTACACTGTGTAAGCTTCATTTACCACTGCACAAATCTGCTTAGCATTTACATTTAAGCAATGCAGAAACCCACTAAGCATGGGTCAGCCCAGGTAACCAGTGATCACATTCCAGTCTGATGAAATAGTAGGGTAATGGCATCTTTAATAAGTGTATTTAATTCCATGTACATAACATGCTTCTATGTGCTGTCATTACAGTAGCAAGGAGTGTGAGAATACTGTCTGGGACACCTGAGTATATATGACTTGTACAAAAATCTTTTCCATTTGATTGTGTTTCATACATGGGTAGTAGCCCAGGTTATATGCAGTCACACTGGCATGTAGTGTATCATTACGTTACTACTGTTAACAGTGCTTTCCCAAGTAAGAGTAAATTGCAGATTGTAATACTGGAACCAAACACCCCTGCATGCAAAGATGGACTCTGAGTACTGATTATCATGTTCTTGGTGTGTGAGCTGTGTGTTGTTAAGTATTTGCTACTGGATATTGATCTGATATGTGGATATTAATTGTAGGCTACTATGTGTATAGGACATGTCATTGAGGGCTGCTGTCATGTAATAATGGCATACCTATCAGTGTCAGACGTCTATCTGTCCAAACATTCATCCTAATGCATAATCTGTTGGCTAGCTGATGTCTGCAGTCTTTACAGATGTACAGATTTCAGGTATCCATCTTGAATGCTTACAGGCAACCTATGCTTGACTGACACTGACATGTCTGCCCAGCTGTGTTATGAATGCCACAGCTAGGAAACCCCACCCTGTATGCACCGCATGCCATGGATACCTCAACTACACTACCACAGTCAACATAACATGCTTGGGTACAGGTCTCCAACATAGACACTGGCCATGTTATGTAATATATGTTGCATACATGTCAACTGTAGCATGTCAATGGGCCTCTGCAAGAGGCAACCAGATGATTGGATGTTGCATTTAACTCTCAACCTTAGGATCACTTACGTGGCATCAGTTGATAAATGGCCTGCTGACAAATGTCAGGTGGCATGATACCACTGTACTCACATCCCCTACTCTTCTCATATCTCCATGGACAATATCTGGTACACACCTAGGAACACCTGCACCTATGGACCCCAGTACTGGCAAATGTGTCAGTGTGCATTACTGAGAATAACAGTATCTGTGTGTTTGTAAACTTGTAGTTGATAATGCCCTGAGGGCCTTCTCACCCACTACACCCCCCATTGCCATAGTTAGAAATGGCTGCTGCTGTAATGGACATTAAGCGTACCGTGTTACACTCTTCACCCTATGGGCTACTTGGATCTTGCATTACCAGCACAACACTGCTGTACAAATGGGTAGATAGGCATGGGCTACCCTCTGAGTCCTGGCAAGTGTGTGTATATGTGCAAGTGTGTATATCTGTAAAATACAGCATTCTGAGGCCACAGTCTCCAAATACAATATACATTGCTATACAGTATATGGGATAGTGATGTTGCTGACAGTAGGAGAGCCATGACAGACCATAACCCTACTATCCCTGTGGCATGTGCAATAGATGCATATCCCTGTAGTAGCACTGATGAGATAGACCAGGGGTTGTATTGCAGTCCTGGTCAATGTGTGATTGTGGGTATGTCAGAGTATTATCATGGGTTTCAATGAGTAAAATATGCAATGTGGGGTGTGGGTGCTGGGTATACTGTCTTTACACCATGGTACCCCCAGTACATGTCCCAAGGTCCACTGTATAAGGGCCACTGTCACCATCAACCATACAGGTAACTGATTACAATATCCATCCCAATGATGCATGTGCTGTGTGCACATTATCTGTAACAGAATGGGCTCACTGACAAGGTAGTTAGCACTGATAAATCCAGGTCTCTCAGGTGTATTTATGACTGTTATGTGTTTGACAATGTGTATATGACAGCATGTCACACTACGTATTGTTCATTAACAACCAGTACATCCCCCATTACCATACTGTACAAGGTCTGGTGATGCTCTTCACTTAACAAGAAACTCGGTACACACCTCATCCTAAAAGCTGTGTGGTGTGTGCAATTAAGGCCAAACACATTAGTAGCAATAAGTACCTAGGTAGGGGTTCTACTCTCAGTGTTGCCAAGTAAGTGTGTGTGTATGTGAAGGGATCTACTTTAGTTTGCAGAAAATACATGTCCCAGGAGGTCATCTGTCTGAGAACTGATGTGGCCTGCTATGTTGTGGTGTGGACAGCACCCCCCCTGCAGTGCTGGTGCTGGTACTGTCACTACGGGAGCAACTGCGACTTGTTGCATGTCCACATAGCCCTCCACCTGTTTGTGTTGCCGACCTATGTCCATGTGGCTGCTGCCCTCCTCCCACCATATGCTCGAACACAGACATTGCATGGTCGAGGATTCCCACCATCTCACCCAACTGTCTATCCAGGACCTCTGCAAAATAACGGTGGGCACCTTCAGGATCACGGATGTTGTTGATAACAGCAGAATGAGTAGCCCTCTGGTGCCTGAGACTCTGTCTGGTATAACATTCCATACATGCCTGTGCCTCCATTATGGCCAGAAACATGCATCTGGTGACACCTGCTGTGGCACTTCTGCCAGGGGCATGATAGCCAGCAGCCCTCCTATGATCACCCTTATACATCTGCCTGTGTGGTACCTAGCCAGTCATCCAGCTATGGCTGCTGTGTCCAGACATACTTGCCATAGTCACCACACTGTCCTGTCCTATGCCACAACCCACCAACTGTCCCTCATCTATGGCTACTGGTGATGGGGTATGTATAGGCAATATGACTGTGTGTGGGGATGGGGTGGATAACAGTGGGATGTCAGCCGATGGCACAGCTTCAGCACCTGACAACCCTGCCTGTTCCTCACCATATCTATCATCATTGTCAGAGTTTGTATGGACACTAACATCAGTTTACCTGCAGGAGGGACCCTGAACCACCTTGCCACCTGTGAGGAGAAAACAAAATATGTACTTTAAGTCCTGTACATCATTGCTTCCCCCTACAAACTCTCACACACAGACACACACACACACACACACACACACACACACACACACACACACACACACACACACACAGACTCATACACACACACACACACACACACACACACACACACACACACACACACACACACACACACACACACACTTACAGATGAGGTGGCACAAAGATATTACAAAGACTTCTCATTAACCAACTGTCAACATGCATGACATATGACACTCAACAGCATGCACTGCAGCTATACTCAATCTCTGTTACCACGTAGAAGGATTTCCTGACTACTATGGCGATGTGATTATCAAAGGAGAGACTACTGTCCACCTGTGTTCCAAGGTCTCTTATCACACTTTTGGTGCTAAGTAGACCACCGTCTATGTGGTAGTTCATGGATACAGAGTTTTTACCAAAAGGGATGACAATACACTTTTTGGCATTGAGCTTGAAGCCATGGCTTTGACACCAGGCATCTGTGTCAGTGAGGCCCTTTTGTAGGATGTCCACATCGTTAGGAGTTTTGATTATGGCTCCTAGTTTGCAGTCATCTGTGAACTTTGTTAGACAAAGATCTTATGTGTTAGCCTGTACTTCAGAGAAGTAGATACCAAACAAGAGACAACCTAGGACTGAACCCTGTGGTACTCCACTTGTCACTGGTCTGAAGTTGGATTTAGAGTCTGCTACTTTCACAGTGTGGGTTCTGTCAGTGAGCCAGTTGGCAACCCATCTTGTGACATAGGGATTTATACCTAGTTTAGTAAGTTTATCTATAATTCCAGAGTGGGGGATGGTGTCAAAAGCCTTGGCGAGATCTAGATAGGCTGTGTGAACCACCTTACCCTCATCTACGGCTTTGGTGACTGCTTCAAAGAAGTCTATCAGGTTTAGGAGACATAATCTGCCTTTTACAAACCTGAACTGGGTAGAGTCCAGGGTTTGGAGTTTACCAATGTCATTGTTTATAAGTTCCATGGTGATTCATTCCATAGCCTTGCAGACCAGGCTCGTCAGGCTAATGGGGCAGTAGTTCTCAGGGTCCATGGTATCTCTCCCTTTGTGGAGTGGGATAACCGTCACTGTGCACCATTCAGTGGGCACATAGCCTGAGGTGAGGCTATGATTGAACATGGTACTTAGGTGGGGTGCCAGTTTGTTCTGTAGTTCATGTGGAACGCAGCCTGGGATGTTGTCCAGTCCCATGAATGCTGTATTCTTGGCTTTGGAGTGTGTGTTTTTTACCTGTGCAGCCATGATTGCAGGAACTTTGCATTCTTCTGGTATAGAGATGGGCCCTTTAGAGGATGAGAGAGGGGTAAAGTTAGCACTGAACCTATCTGTCAGGATGTTGGCAATATCATTTGGTTCTGTATATTTAGTGCCATTGTGCTGTAACTCAGAGCATATCTGAGTGTTGCCATTGAGATTCTTGACATAGCTATAGAATGCTTTGCAGTTGTCTTTAGAAACAGTGGCAATTTTGTTTTCGTAACTAGCTTTGGAGGATTTTATGAGGGATCTCAGCTTCTTACTGAGGCTGACCATGTAGTTCCTCCAATCATGGGATTTTACTCTTTTTTGCAACAGTTTCTTTCTTCTGTTGTAGAGTTTGTTTATGGCAGGGGACCACCAGGTTGGCTTTCTTTTTTGGGAGGATAGCATCTTGGTTCTGTTAGGGATTGCACAATCCATGCACTTGTGTAAGTGCTTATAAAGTGCAATTGTATAGGATTCAGCAGTTGTACCTCTATTGTCCATCTGCATGGGTGTCGTGAAGTTTGCCACTTCTGTCTTAAGAAGTGTGAAGTTGGCTTTGGAGAAATGTTTTACGGTGGTTTCCCTACTGGGGGGTGGGGGTAGGATGTGTATGTCTAGGGTGATTTGCTTGTGGTCGGATCTGACCAATGAGGAATTGACCTCTGGTGTGGAACACCAGTTGCCCATGTTGGTAATGACCAGGTCTAGGATATTGCTGCCCCTGGTAGGGGTGTGGATAAGTTGATCCAAGGCATTGGAATTTATGAATTCCAGAAAACGCTGAGCACAAGAGTTGGTACATGAGTAATTTTCCCAGTTAATGGTGGGGTAGTTGAAATCACCCATTATTAGGATGTTAGGTTGTACCCTAATATTTCCGAGGGTATCAGGAAATGAGGAGTGGGAATCCTTGGGCATGGTGGGGCATCTGTAGCAAGCTACAATTTGGATTGCGGTCTTGCCCAGAGTTAGTTGCACTTGGATAATCTCAGATGCATCATGCTGAGCAACTAGCCTGGAGATGTGGATATCATTAATGAATATGGATACGCCTCCACCTTATGCAGACTCCATGCAATTGTCGACACAGGTACTGCACAGGCAGTACTTGCTAGAAATTCCTGCAAGCCCCTCAGTGTTGCAGCATGTTTCTATGAAGCCTCCATGACCAGTTTGCAACATGTGTCGTCATCTGTCTTGGATGGCCATCTGTTTATTTTCTACATTAATATTGTCTCATACTTCATTGTCACATACACGACTGTTTGCACTGTTTGCCATGGTATATGCAATGATGAGGTAAGGCTACATCTCCCACTCCTGAGTGCTATCTTTTGGATATGGGATCCATTCATTGATTTGTAAGATGTGTGCAAGCCACCGCTGCCTCTGTTGCAGGTGAGTGGGCAACTGTCATGGACATACTTCTTGGAAAGCAAATCATTACTTGGTATGACATTGAGGACCTCTACTTGATGGAAGGTGCATACTCATGAAGAGTGAATGCTGTCAGTACCTCAAAAGCTGCTTTCACAATATGTTATTTGGAGTGTGTGCACACATATGCTTCCGGTGTTTGTTAAGGTATGTATTCCCCATATTTGCTGTCCTAACATAGGATGCCATATTACACATTCATTGCTCATGTTAGGATCACATTACAGGTTGTAAAAGTTGTGGAATGTGGTCTTGTGATATGATGTTGTGTAGATCTGTAGCAGTTGCCATTGTAATAGTGGTATATACAGTGTTGTAGCCACTGTATAAGGGTAATGTTTCAGACATGTCCCTACTGTAGGCCATTTGTCCCACCATTATGTTCATCTCTGTCCACACATCTTGCACTGATAGGTTGTTAATTATACTACAGAACTCTTACATACCCTTCAGATATGCCACCAAGGTGACCACTGTGATGCAGTGCAGTTAACAGCAACAATAAGTGAACATGTAAAACACGCATTATGGGTAGGTGTGTTAAATGTGTGCATGACAAATACCATGGCCATAACATGGCCGGTGTATTGGCAAAACTGAACAAAATAAAACCATATTCACCAGCTACAGGCTGCTGCCTCAGAGGTATATCAGTGGGACCCACATAGTTGTGTGAGAGATGTGATGTCGGTAGCCACACCTGTGGCATTGGTACAGGGTGGGAGCAGCATTTCAGTACACCAACAGTACCAACCCACAATACTAGAGGTTATGCACATCTGTTCATTACTACACTGCAGCAACAGACTATGTTATCTGACATATGCATGAAGATATTTTACAGATGAAGATGGAGAAGCAACAGTGGTGTACTAATGTGCCCTGGGGCCTTACCTGCATGCTCCACGTCTATTGTGTGGGTAGCACTCACCTCCACAATGCTATCAACAGGTTCTTGGTTTGCCTGGTGGGCGGGTGCCCCAAGGCTGGCGAGGAGCTCCTCAGCATGTGTTAGTGGTGGCTGGATGGCATGACCCCCACCTGTGGCTAGCTGGTCCCTCCTAACTGCAGCAGCATGCTGATGGCCGTGGCAGATTAGGTCAGTGCAACGATGTCGCACCTGCTCATAACTGCGGTTATGCAGGCCAACATCGTTTACCCTGTGGATGAGGTCATTCCACAGGGCAGTCTTCTCCTGCAGATCATGGGCTGTATGCCCAAAGAGGGTTTGGTGGTGCTGCACCAGGTAGTTTATGAGGATGTCATTTTCCTGGGGTGTATACGCTGTAAGGAGCTCTCTTGATATGGTACCTGGAAGACATAAAGAGGAAAAAAGGTCTGAGGAACTCATACTGCAAGGATATAATAGTTATTAATTGACATCTCCCCCCTCACCATATCTGCAACAATAATCTGAACACACAAATCAATGAGTATGTCTACACCAAATCTACTGTTGGGACATATATCATATTGTGCAACAAATATTGAAATGTGTTTCTATTCATGTTACATGTTGAAACACTATCACTGGTGGCCTGTTGCTAACAATGTAGCCTGCATGCCATTGTAATGGCCACTGTGGTTCCATATATGCATGTGTTCTGTTTGCTATGCAACTGCTCTAAATCTGGTGTTTTGGGTTAATAACTAATCTTGGATTGTGCTGACTATTACTACCCACATATGTTCTAAAACTGTGACATGCTAGTGTGTTGGGAAGGTTGTTCCCAGCAGAACCACCTCTCCCACCTCATCTGGCCATGTTACCAGGCCACAGGATGTCTGGGCCCCAACCTGGGACCTCCTCATCTGCTGGTCTTACACTACCTTCAGTTGGGACCACAGCAGGGCATGGTGCTCGTCCCCTCCCTGGGAGCATGCACAGACAAGATCCTGTCACCTGACATCAGGTCCAGGGTCTGGTGCATAGGGAGCTCCGCAGAGAATTCTGGGATCTGCTACACCATCTTGAGGCCCTTGAGACACAATTAGAGGGTCAGCGTGCTCCTCTTGCTCAGCCTTCAGCTCCACCACCTTCAGGGCCATGAAGGTGCGGTGGTGACCGCCCATGGGTGGGGACCTCAGTCACACTATTTCCATTTGGGGGCTCATGGGCTTCCAATTTCCATACACCTCTCCCCGTCCAAGGTGCTTACCCACCACATTTGTCATATTCCGCCCATGTATGTTGTCTTGTCTGTCTTCCAACCCAACCTACCTCACCAAATATACCTGCTATCCTTCCCCCAACATCCCACTGTCACCTTTACAAACAAAGGGCAATGTGTTCCCAACATACATTTCACATCAGATATAACTGTCCACTTTGCACCCGCTTACAACTGCTTACAGGTGCCTTAATCACTCTGTAGCCAACAGCCCTTGTTCTGGCCAGCAGATAAATTATGATCCAGGACCCTGCACACCATAGCCACATCAATTTACCAGTAACCATCTGAGCTGCAGATATGTATAATGTTTTCTCAAACATATCATGCAGCACAGTCATTAAACAGTAGGGGGAAAAATATATATATATATATATATATATATATATATATATATATATATATATATATATGTGTGTGTATGTGTGCATGTGTGTGTCTGTCTGTCTGTATATAAGTAGACATACAAGTCTCTCTCTCTCTCTCTATACATATATATATATATATATATATATATATGTACACACACACACACACACACATATATATATATATATATATATATATATATATGTACATATATATATATATATATATGTATATATATATATATATATATATATATATATATATATATATATATACATATATATATATATGTATATATATATATATATATATATATGTGTGTGTGTGTCTGTATATATGTAGACATACATGTATGTATATATATATATATATATATATATATATATATATATATATATATATGTGTGTGTGTGTGTGTGTGTGTTTCTGTATATATATATATATATATATATATATATATATATATATATATATATATATATATATATATATATATATATATATATATAGTGCATTCGCATCAGGTCCACACTCTGAACCTCCTTCCTCTGCAGCTGCATTGATGTTCATCATCGTGTTTCACTATTGCAGTCATTACTCTTGGGTTATCCTGCTGGCAAGTTACCCTCAGTCGGCCAGAATTCCAAAGTCTATGTCTGGTGTCGGTTGCTGTCGCCTCTTCCCTGATGTCAGTGCAGCAGGGGTATAAAAGATGTAGCCGACGCCATTTTCTTCAGTCTTTCTTGCCGCGCGGTGCCCGAAGCAAAAGCAGTTCGCAAGTGCTGGTCAGCCGACTACTGAGATTTTCAAATCCGAATTTCAGAACCGAAGTCTTCATTAAAGCTAAGTAACCCGTTGGGGAAACTTTTTTCTTGCTCCAGACCGATGTCAGAAAAAGTTAACAATTGTATTTCTTGTGGGAAGCAAATACCTCATAAAGATTTTCACTCTTACTGTATTCCTTGCCTGGCCCTGATCACAACATTGCTAGCTGTCGGTTTTGTGCTAGGTTTAACCAATGTACAATTAAGTGTCGGTTCGATTTTGCATTTCATTACTTTGGCCGAAGATTTAATTATATAATGCCGTCGGACCAGCCGACAACCGGAGTTTACAAAAAACACAAGGACAAGGAAAAGGATAGGCATCTGAGGTCCAAAACCGACGACGAAGCCTCTGCTAGGCCAGTCGCTGGTTCACCGGTTCTCAGTGAGGCGCTTTCGCAGCCCCTGGCACCCGCTACCTCAGATCCACAGGCCGCTTCCAACTCCCACGTGGATCCAACTGGGCCTCTGGAAACTCAAGGTATTGGACACAAGGAAATCATTCCCACAGATGGGTCCAGAGCCACTGAGCAGGCATCGGTTTCTGAGGGTGTCTTCAGACCTACACAACTATATATTAAGCCATCTTCAGCTTCAGAGACAAAGACTAAAGCAGCTCTAAAGACAAAGAAACAAGTACAGCATTTTCCTTCTCAGACTTCCATGCCTAAAAAACAGATGCTCAAAATGGCCGAAGACCTAATTAGTTTGATCAGGGGCTCCCATCCCCCTCCTGATAAGAGGCCTAGGCAAGAGATAGAGTATGATTCTTCTGATCAGGTTTCTAGTTCCTCTGATTCCTCTTCTGAACAGGATTACTCCATGCTTCCCTATGAGGATTCTGATGCTGAAGAATCCATTCCTTCAGCCTCTCCTCCTGAGGATTATTCTTTTGGGGAAACCCTGCATACCATGAGGGAGCATTTCCACTGGAAGAGCCAAGATTATTCTGAATCCAAGAAAAGGCTCAGAGACTTTCTGCTACTTCCCCAGCACAGACCCCTTGCTATTCCACCTGTCCTGGATATTGTAGATGATGTATTTTCAGAGTCCGGCCTGTCCTCTTACTCTTTACCCCCTGCACCTGCTAAGCCAGACAGGTACTACAGGTTACCGGATTCTCATAAATTCCTATATAAAAATCCCACTGCTGAGCCAGAAACTATATCTCAGGGTCCCAAAGGGGTTAAAGCTTCCACTGCAAAACACCCTGTCCCCTCTGATAGGGATTTTAGGGCTCTAGACAGATGGGGGGGAAAAGTCTACACTTCTGCTACCCTGGCTGTAAGGGCTTTAAATTGTCAGTTTCATATGCTTAAATATCAGCAATATTTAATGTCACTGCTTAAACAGAAATTGTTGACAAATACTGAAGGTTCAGAGAACAAGGAATTGCAGGATTTATTGCATGCAGCTGAACAAGTGGGAAAGCATACTTTGCAATGTGGTTATGATTCACTGGAAGCCTCTTGCAGGGCCCCTGTTACAGGTTCTGTTACTAGAAGGCATGCTTGGTTAAAGGAACAGAAGCTGCCTGATCATGTTAAAAGCAAAATTATTAGATGCACCATTACAGCATGATACTTTGGTACTAAAGCCGAAGGGGTGTTGAAAAAAATGGAGGATAAAGCAAAATCCATGCAGACAGTCAAGGATTTCTTACAGGTGCAGCCACCCAGGTTTAGCAGGAACTGGCCCTCTAAAAATTGGTCCTTTCCAGTGTCAGACAGACCACAAAGAGGCAAATACAGGCATCCCAGAGGCAGATCTCAGCTCCAAGGCTCATACAGGCCTAAACAATGGGGTGCTCCTACCTCCAAAAGATGAGAAGACAAATCACAACCTTACAGGAAACAGTCCCAATGACTTTCCTCTACCAGATCCAAGCACTTTTCTTTTGGCAGCCCCCTTGGGGGGAAAACTAGCACTTTTTTCATCAAATTGGCAAATGGTTACCCAAGACAAATGGGTCTTCAACATAGTGTCCCAAGGCTACAGGTTCCATTTTCACACCCTACCAAGGTCACAAGGTATGCCAGACCTGCCACACAATCAATGGGCAGTGGCACAGAAACAAATTACAGCCCTCATGGACATGAGGGCCATTCAGCAAGTACCACAACAAGAGCAGGGGCAAGGACTTTACTCCAGACTTTTTCTAGTACCCAGAAAGGACAAAACCTGGAGACCAATACTGGACCTGTCAATTTTAAATACGTTTCTGGAAGTTCCAAAATTCAAGATGTTGACTCTACAGCAGCTAGCTGGGCAAGAAGGCTTGGCTCGTAACTTTGGACCTAAAAGAGGCATACCTGCATGTCCTAGTCAGACAATCTTGCAGAAGATACCTCAGATTCATAGCTGGCTCAATGTATTACCAATTCTCTGCACTGCCCTTTGGCTTATCTACTGAGCCCAGGGTCTTCACAAAATGCCTGGCACCAGTAATTGCATTTTGCAGACAAAAAGGAATTCAAATATATCCCTACTTGGATGACTGCCTAATTCAAGCAGAGAACAAAGACATTCTTGTGAAGCATCTGGTGTTTGTAAAAAGATTACTAATTGGCCTAGGGTACACAGTAAACGAAAAGAAATAAAAACTAGTGCCCTCTCAAGAGATAATATTCCTGGGTGCCAGCTTAAATACAACTGCCCAGATGCCTTATCTCATGCCAGACAAACAAAAGCATCTGACTACTTACTTCAAGAAATTGGCAACAAAAACCCACTTATCTGCAAGGAAAATCCTGCAGGCCTTGGGTTTCATGGCATCTTGCAGTCTACTAATTCCATATGCCAGACTGCATATGAGGAAACTACAGTGGTACCTAAAAAGTGTTTGGACTCAGCATTGCCACAGCCTGGAGACAGTAATTGCACTCATTCCCTGCCTGCAACAGGAGTTTCGATGGTGGGCAGAAGCCTGTCACCACAACAAGGGTCTGCCATTCAGTTTACCCACAGCCAGACAGACACTGACAATGGATGCATCAGATTATGCCTGGGGGGCCCATATGGCAGGAAAATGCATTCAGGGCACATGGCCTGCAAACCAGTTGCATCTTCACATCAATCAAAAAGAGATGATAGCTGTTCAAAATGCCCTGACAGTTTTCACGGACCTGCTTCATCCAGGACAGTTACTCATAAAGACAGACAACACTACAGTCATGTGGTACATAAACAAGCAGGGAGATACACATTCCTAACCCCTCTGCAGACAAGCAATGACCTTATGGTACACAGCATTGGCTTTTCAAGTTCACCTGCAAGCACAATTCCTGCCAGGAAAAACAAATACTCTGGCAGACAAACTAAGCAGAAACCTCATGGATCCCCACGAATGGAAACTGGATCCACAAGTCTTCAGCATGATAATAAGGAAATGAGGATGCCCAGACATAGATCTATTTGCCTCCCCTCACAACTGCCAATTGCAGAGATTTTGCACAATGATTTATCACAAGCAAGCATGGAAAGTGGACGCCCTATCCTTCAACTGGAAAAATCTAACGGTATATGCTTTTCCCCCACTGCCTCTTCTTCCCAGGGTACTCCTAAAGGTCAGACAAGAAAAGCCAAAAATGATACTGATTGCACCAGACTGGCCATGCCAGCACTGGTACCCAATCCTAAAGAGCTTGTCTCAAGGTCCAGCATGGATATTACCTCAAACTTCTCACTTGTTGACCCAACAAAACAATCAGATCCTGCACAGCCAACTCAGGACCTTAAATCTGGCAACATGGCGGATAATGTAGCCATTCAGAACACTCCTCTTTCAAAAGCTGTTATGTATGTTATCTTGGAGGCCAGGAGGCCCAGCACCAGAAAATCTTATGCGGAAAAATGGAAGAGATTCTGTGCTTGGAACCAGGAACAAGGCATTGACATGTGTGTACCAAATATCCCTCAGATTTTACAATACCTAACTGAGATGCTGAACAAAGGCCTTTCCTTCTAATCAATTAAGATTCATGCCTCTGCCATTTCAGCCCATTACAATACGGAACCACCTATCTTCTCTCATCCTTTAATAAGGCAGTACCTCAGAGGGGCCACAAACATTAGTCCTCCAAGGAGAGCACCAATTCCGGCCTAGGACCTCAATTATGTTTTGGAAAAACTCACACTGTCTCCTTTTGACCAGCATCAACAGCAGATATAAAATTCTTATCCTGGAAAACAGCTCTGCTCCTAGCAATAACCTCTGCAAGGTGAGTCTTGGAGTTACAAGCACTCATGGCCATGGAACCTGTCATCATTTTTCATCCAGACAGGGTTTCTCTGAGGACAAACCCTACATTTATGCCTAAGGTGGTGTCCAGTGTGGCCCTTAACCAAACCATTTACTTGCCAACCTTTTATCCTAATCCACAGAACAAGGGTGAGAAAATTCTGCATTCTTTGCACATTCACAGGCAGTTACGCTTCTACTTGGACAGAACTAAAGCTTTCAGAAAGACTGAGCAACTCTTAGTGTCATATGCTGCAGGATCACAAGGAAAGGCTATCTCAAAACAGACTATTTCTAAATGGATAGGCCATTGCATCCATTTCTGCTATTTTCAACATGACAAATCAGTGCCTAAGGGCATTAGGCCTCATTCCATCAGAGCAGCAGCCACTTCAGCAACCTTCCTCAGAGGAGTACCAACCAAAGATATCTTAGAGGCTGCAACTTGGAGTTCAGTATACACCTTCACAAAGCACTACCACTTACCTCTTTACTCTAGGTCTAGAGAAGGCTTTGCCACTGCAGTTCTGCAGGGCCTTATAGCCTCTCCTAATTCTATTTAGCCCAGCCACCCTTACTCAGCTTTGGAATTCAACCCAAGAATAATGACTGCAACAGTGAAACACGATGAACATAGTACAGTTGTGTACCTACCATAAATGTAGATGTTCGAGTGTATTCACTGTTGCAGTCCAGGTTACCCACCCACCATTCCCCCTTTTTTCTTTGCTGGGACTTATATGCACTTCTCTATCCTATACAACCTATTTGGTGTATTTTCTTGTAGATGAAGGAAATGTTATTCTTGTGCATGCATTTTTATTGGCATATTTTTCAGCCTACCAATTTGAGGGCACCTGACATCTGGGGCAAGAAAAACTGAAGAAAATGGCGTTGGCTGCATCTTTTATACCCCTGGTGCACTGATGTCAGAGAAGAGGTGACAGCAGCCGATGCCAGACCTAGACTTTGGAATTCTGGCTGACTGAGGGTAGCCTGCCAGCAGGATAACCCAAGAGTAATGACTGCAACAGTGAATAGACTCGAACATCTACATTTATGGTAGGTACACAACTGTACTTAATGCCTTGCTACGAAACAGAGTGTCACATATGGACACAGCCTAACATTAGGGGGTATATATAGGGACAGATTGTAGGTAACCCAAACAACCAGATAACCTGCATGGAAGGCAAGTGCAAGGCTCTAATCCAAAAGGCAAAGTCCAAACCAGAAATGAGCCAGTACATGTATAGTGGGTCACAAACTATTTTAATATATAAATATAAACTCCATTCACATGAATCAAACCGGTTTCGGGTAATGCCTTCTTCAGTGATATAAACAAAAGTAAAAAGTTGCTGAATAACATATACATTTATATACAGCACCATCTTGTGTGCGATTACATGATTGGATAAAAATAAATTCAAAAATGTTCATTTAGTCCTGGTGGGATCAACTCCCCCAATTTAGCTATCTACTTTTGTTCTTTGTTATTGAATATTTCATGTAAAGTGGCTTTGTCATTCCTTTTATACCTAATACAGTCAATAACAGTAAATCCAAAAATCCCAGTGGAGTGTTTCAAAATGTGTTTATACAAAGCACTAGATTGCTTTTTGTTTCGAATATAGCTCAGATGTTCCCCTATTCTAAACTTTAGAGGTCGTGAAGTCTGGCCCACACAAAATGCCATACACATACATTTGGCTAGATAAATGACCCAACTAGTATTGCAGTTGGCAAAAAATGAGATATCATAAACAATATGTAAATTGTGGCTACCGAAACTGTCTGTCTTGAATATTCTAGGACAATATCTACAGTGTCCAAATGGAGTGCATCCCACTAATTTATGCTCATTGATTGTTCTTTGAGTTAGAGATTGATCTACCTCATTCCATTTCTTATAATAACTGAACAATGAGTCCAAAGAATGGCCCTTATGGAAAGAGAAAGAGCAGTTGTCATTCAGATGCTCCCTAAGTTTGGTATCCGACTGTAAAACATTCCAATGTTTGCCCACAATATCCATAAAGATCCTGGTGTTTCTGCCATATGACACAACCTTCAATTCTTGTCTAGTTTTCCTTAACCGCTGCTGATATGAGGGCAATTGGTTCATGTCCTGTTGATTGGCAAAACAACTGGCTCTGCAAATGTCACCTGCTCTATACCCCCTATTTTTGAATCTGGTAACCAGGTCCTGTCTATATTGGCCATACGTGTAGGGGCTGGAACAAATTCTTTTAATCATAAGAAATTGTGACTTAGGAATGTTCCTGATGACATGTTGTGGGTGGAAGCAAGTGGCATGTAAAAGTGTATTAAATTGTGGACATTTTCTGAAAACCTCACTTTCCAATGTGTCTGTACTGGTTCTCCTAATCAATACATCCAGGAAAGTAATTTCCTGTTTATGAAAAGTTATCTTGAATTCAATACCCCACTTGTTTTCATTGAGGTATTCCATAAATTCTAATAAGAATGCCACTAGGGACCTAAACCTTATCACCACAATAAACAGAACATGCCAGAGGGATAGATTCCTGTCCCAGAGACTTCCCATACTCTGGAATAAACTACCTATCTATATCAAACAAAGCTCCTCATTAGCACTCTTCAAGAAAAAACTTGACAGGAAATTCCCCCCAGGGATCACCTTTGTGGCTCTGCTCGACAGTGGCACAGGAAAATAATTTTCTTGGGTAGCAAAAGCCAGGGTACCTTTTTGGCTGGGCTTGTAAAGGCCCCAGGGCCAATAGCCTAGTATCTACCTATGAACCTATGAACATCAGCCAAAAGTCATCAAGATATCTGCTCCACATATCAATTTCATTCAAAAAATATATTATGACTATTGTCATAAATAAAATGCTCCTCCACGTAAGCCATGAATAGATCCGCATAAATGGGGGCAAAAAATGTCCCCCATTGCAGTACCTTGAACCTGCCAGATACATTGCTGTTGGAAGTAGAAAACATTATGTGTAAGTACCATCTCTGCCAAACACACAAGAAGAGTATTAAAACCCGGTTGATAAAACTACATGAACATTTTTGAATTTATTTTTATCCAGTCATGTAATCACACACAAGATGATGCTGTATATAAATTTATGTTATTCAGCAACTTTTTACTTTTGTTTATATCACTGAAGAAGGCATCAACCGAAACCAGTTTGATTCATGTGAATGGAGTTTCTATTTATATATTAAAATAATTTGTGACGCACTGTACATGTGCTGGCTCATTTTTGATTTGGACAGATTGTAGGTAAGCCTATTACAAACCTGTGAATTTTTGCATGATACATTTCACATTACCATGACTGTCCTGAAGGTGGTGGGGTCTGAAACACATGTCTATAATGACTTCATTACTTCTACCTTCAGCTATTTGCCAGACTAGTATACATGTTTTGAGGAACAGAACAAACACTATGATGGCTTACATCTTGCCATTCTGTGCAGATCTGCACAGTTGAAACGTATGGCCCAATGCTTACAGGGCCAG
>NC_056733.1:851246405-851328905 GCF_019279795.1 Protopterus annectens | reverse complement strand
AAACTTACACTCTACCTGGACCATGGGGCTACTATTGACACTGACAGCTGTACATATCAACAGATCAATTGTACCCTTATTTTAGTTATACACATCATACCTGTTTCTATACAGATTTCTTTACCTGTGGGCCCTGTGCAGATGAACTGTGTGCACATTACATTGCTGTTTCTACACATATTTCAGATTCACATATTAGTTGCATGCCCTGGAGTGTGTGTTGTGCTTTTGACATACATCTACTATGACATTCTCTGTGTGCGGGTTTCTTGGCAACAGGGGAAACTATCCATGACAGAGTAACACTTGAGGGGCCTGTCAGGGCCAGACTGCAGAGTGTGGATGGCTAGCTTGCATCTATTTATGTGACTGTGGCTGATCAACACGGTAACTGTACACCTTTCATTGTTATACACATCATACTAGTATTTCTATTCAGATTTCTTTACCTGTGTGCCCTGCGTATTTCTATTCAGATTTCTTTACCTGTGTGCCCTGTGTGGAAAATATATGTGTTGCAGTACATTACTTTTTCCATTCAGATTGCAGTTTACAACTGTAGAACCAGACTGACATGTTAGTGGTGGTTCCTGGATTTGAACCATGGTGTGTGTGCAAAATTGAACTACATGCCTAGTCCTTATCAGGTTGAACTACCGGAGAGGTGTTGTGTGTTGCTTGTGATATTTCTATCTAGTACATATTTTGTGCACAGTATTTTTCATATCAAATGTTGCATTATTTGTTTCCCATTTTCAGTACAAATTATGCATACACAACAGACATTGGTGTCAGTGTTTGAGAAACATGTGCACATTAGCTGGATTGCACATTTAACTGTTTTACAACCACATACTGCACCTAGATTCCTGAGTACACAGTGTAGGTTTTAAGTCTGCACCTGTTAGCCTTACACATGTTTTCAGTACAGTCACAGCTACATACAGCTGAAATTGAAAGGTTAACACAGGACAATGCTGGCAGACACACAAGTACAAGACATTCTGATGGAAATATGTACTGTTGCTTTTTTCAGTTATTTGACATGCCCATTCTAATGTATGAAGGCAAGCAGTGCTAAATCAGTGTTTGGGATCACCTTTATTAGTTTTGACGTACATATCTGTGTACAACTCAGACATCCACAATTACTATTCCTGCATGATCTGCACAGGGGAATGCTTTTCATTTCTAAGTGTTACGGTAGCCTTGACATGGCACTTTCTTGGCAGGTTCACTCAGACACACTCATACATATTCTACTATTCCTCTCCTGCATATTGCACCTGGTTTGAAACTGACATCTGTATTACACAGCAACTAGAAATACAGCATTGTAATGCTGGCAGCCTGACGCAGGCATTTATTCCTGACTTTTACAGCACAATTATATATAGGTTCATAGGTTCATAGGTTGGTACTAGGCTATCGGCCCTAGGGCCTATACAAGCCTAGCCATAACAATTCCCTGGCTATTTCTTCCCACACTATTTACTTACCTGGACCCCTGTCTAGCAGGGTGACTGACATGATCACTGGGGTGAATTTCCTCTCTCCCATCCAGTCATCAAGGTTCCTTTTGAAGAGGAACAAAAAAGGGACCAGCACTCATGTGTTGTTTTTGGATTAAGAAGAAGTCACATTGATAAAGGCTTTAACAGCCGAAACAGGTTTGTGTATATTATGCAAGGTTGACTTTCAGCAACCTTGAAATAAATTATTCTTTTGGAATTTTATCTTGCTGCTGTTGAGTGCTGGTCCCTTTTTTGTTTCTACATTCATGGTTTGGACCGAGCACCATTGTCTTCCGTGCGTGCCTCGTTTTCTCCTTTTGAAGAGGGCCAAAGAGTTGCTCTGTTTGACATGTATGGGCAGTCTATTCCAGAGTCTGAGGAGTCTCTGGGTCAGGAACCTATCCCTCCAGTATGATTTGTTTATTGTGATGACAAGGTTTACATCCCTGGAGCATGTGGCTCTGAGGGATTGGGATTTCTTTAAGTGTAGCATGTCCAACAGCTCTGGGTTTGACATGGCCCTGCCTGTTAAGCAGAGATCACCTCGGAGTAGACAATATGCGACAGAGTATAGCTGGAGTTTTTTAAGGCAGTCGGCATAAGGCATCTGCTTTGGGCCTGTGATTCTTTTAGTGAGGTATTTCTGTGGCCTTTCCAGTTGTTGCTGATGTCTTGAGAGGTACATACCGAATGGGGCATTGTATTCTATAATGGGTCTAATGAGGGATGAGTACAGTGGGACAATAACCTCCTTTTTTTCTGAAAGAAAAGCCCTTAGTGATGAGGTGTGCCACATAGAAGGATTTCCTGACTGTTGTGGCGATGTGGTTATTGAAGGTGAGACCACTGTCCACATGTGTCCCTAAGTCTCTTATCACACCTTTTGTGTTTAGTGTACTGCCACCTATGTAGTAATTCACGGGTACATGTTTTTTTCCCAAAAGGGATAACTATACATTTCTTGGCATTGAGCTTGAGCCCATGGCTCTGGCACCAAGCATCTGTTTCTGTAAGGTTCTTTTGTAGAGTATCGACATAATTTGGGGATTCAATAATGGCTCCCAGTTTGCAGTCATCTGCAAACTTTGTTAGCTAGAGTCCCTTAGTGTTGGCCTGTACTTCAGAGAAGTAGATGGCAGACAAGAGAGGTCCCAGGACTGAACCCTGAGGTACTCCACTTGTCACTTGTCTGGAGTTGGATTTGGAGTCAGCTACTTTTACAGTGTGGGTTCTGTCAGTAAGCTAGTTGGCAACCCATCGGGTGACATAGGGATTAATGCCCATCTTAGTAAGTTTATCTATGATTTTAGAGTGGGGGATGGTGTCAAAGGCCTTGGTGAGGTCCAGATAGGCTGTGTGGACAGCCTTACCCTCATCCACGGCTCTGCAGACTGATTTGAAAAAGTCAATCAGGTTCAGGAGACAAAAATGGCCCTTCACAAACCCAAACTGGGTGGGGTCCAGTGTTTTTATGTCTTTGTTTATAAGTTCCATGATAATACGTTCCATGGCCTTGCAGATCAGGCTCGTCAGACTGATGGGGCGGTAGTTCCCGGGATCCAAGGTGGATCCCCTCCTTGTGGAGTGGGATAACTGTAGCTGTATGCCACTCAGTGGGCATGAAGCCTGAGGTGAGGGTGTGATTAAACATGACACTTAGGTGAGGTGCCAGTTCATTTTGTAGTTCATGTAGTACACAGCCGAGGATGTCATCTGGTCGCATGGATGCTCTATTCTTAGCTTTGGAGAGTGCATTTTTTTACCTGTGTGGCTGTTATTACCAGGATTTGGCAATCTTCTGGTATTGAGATGGGCCATTTAGGGGGTGAGAGGGGGGTGAAGTTGGCACTGAATCAGTCTGCCAGGGTATTGGTAATATCCTTGATTCTTGACATAGTTATAGAATGCCTTGTGGTTGTCTGTGGAATCTTTGCCAATTTTATTTTCATAACTAGCTTTGGAGGATTTTATGAGGGATCTCATCTTCTTACTGAGGCTGGTAAGGGAGTTTTTTTGCATCCTGGGATTTTCCTCTTTTCTGCAACAGTTTCTTCCTTTTGTTATAAAGTTTGTTTATGGCTGGGGACCACCAGATTGGCTTCCTTTTTTGGAGGAGAGCATCTTGGTTCTATTTGGGATGGCATGATTCATGCATAAGTGGATGTGCTCATACAGTGCCTTAGTGTAGGACTCAGCAGTCGAACTTTCAGTTCCCATCTGCATGGGTGTCATGAAGTTTGTAACTTCTGACCTGAGTAGCATGAAGTTGACTTTGGAGAAGTTTTTTTTATGGAGGTTTCCTTACTGGGGGTGGGATGTAGATTTTAAGGGTGATTAGCTTATGGTCTGACCTGACCGATGAGGGGGTGACTATAGGTGTGGGGCATCTATTTCCCATGTTGGTAATGACCAGTTCTAGGATATTGGAGCCCCTGGTGGGACTATGGATTAGTTGATCCAGGGCATTGGAATTTATGAATTCCAAAAACCATTGGGCAAAGGTTTTGGTATACAGACAGTACTACCATTACTATATTTTTTGATTTATTACTGCTAATATTAGGAGGTATTCTGTACTCACCATAATGCTGATGCAGACGGGCCAGTCACTGGGCATGAGCCTCGACATTCTGGGACCTCTCCATAGTAGCTGTATGGGAAGAGATGACACATTAATCACACCTGCACAGTCAGAAGTTTAACTTTTTCCATACTTAGTTAGAGAGATACATAAGACTGCATACGTACAGACACATGGGACATCATGAACTTGGGCTTCTTGGATCCACTGGTCCAAGAGTTCACCCCTCCTCTGCTTCAGGTCATTGTGGTGGTGATGTACCTGCTCACCAGTCGGGGTATGCCAGTGGCACTGGTGAGATCATGTGCAAGCTGGTCCCAGGCTTCTGCTTTATATCAGAAGCCCTAGTACTGGCCCTGCAGCAGCCTGGCATCATGTTTTTTTACTAGGAGCCCAACCATGACCCTGGACTCCTGGATGCCCCAATGTTGCACTCGGAAGCGAAGACCTTCACCCACACCTGGCATTTTGGTCCTGCTGTGAGCAATCCCAAATGGTTATGACTGTATTCCTGCCTGTGTGGTTTAAATAGGGCAGTTTTCCTGAACTTTTTCTTGATTGGCCGGTTTTAAAATGCCGAACTATGCTTAGCTGCACACAAATCTGCATAGCAATGCTTAAACCAGATAAGCATAGCTGAGAGCAGGTAAGCAATGCTTACACTAGTAAAACATTGCTTAAATCTATTTTTTTTCAATAAATGTATAAATTATTTTTTACATTTATATTTTACATATTCCCAATTCTACAGTGCTATACGTGTGCCATATGATTGACATTGATCATTCAAATTCCTTAAAAGTTTATTAAATAAATTGGCAGAGGGGGGATTTGAACCGAGCATGTTCTATATGTTAAACCATGGCAGTATCACTATGCAACAGCAGCTTGATGATGTTTTCTATCACAGTAGCACTTGTCTATCATTTTCAGGATTTCAGCCAGACTAAGCATAGCGGCACGCCATGCAAACAAGCTGCGCACCACTTAAATTTTGGTTTTATTTAATGAAAAAAAATACATTTTTTGTATTTTTATTACTTTCCTCTTGCCCTACTGTGTCCATGCATGTAGGGCAAGAGTGCATGCATTTGGGGGTGTGCACTTGAAGGCTGCTGCCTTCTAGGTGTGTTTGTGGGTTTTTTTCTTTTTATTTCAGTGTCTGCAGACATTGAAATGTTAGATAAGTGCATTTCAGTGTCTGCAGACACTGGTTTAGTACATAATATTAGAGTCAGGCTCTAATATTATGTACATTGACACTAGTCTGTGTCACAAAGTGCTGTATGGCACTTTCTGAGTTAAGGGGGCGTGTTACATGTGCATACACTGCTGAAACCTGCCCCCTGCACTTGTTCATGGTCCGTGTCCATTTAGATTAAACAGCAGCACGTCTTCATGCATATGCAAGGCGCACTGCTATTCTAAATGGACACGAACCACTCCATGCAAGAATAGTCCTATTCTTGCACAGAGCTTTGTGAATCCCAAGGATTGTGTATATAGTTTTATTAGACTTGTTTACATTGGAATTATTTAACCTTAATTCTTCTCTTAGAAATGGTAGGTATGTGATTAGGCACAGTTAGGTATCTAAGAGATTTTAGTGCTACAAAACAACCAATATTACTATATTCCTACCCGAATCCTTATGAATACTTGAGGATGAAAACAAATGTAAGACCAAATCTAATTACACTTTGCATCTGTTGTGTGTATTTATGCTGTGGGAAGTAGACTCATGGAATGTGAAGGGCTTGCAAGATGTTAAAAAAAGAAACTACTCCTTCATTTAGTGTACCAATCCCAGGCAAACACTATATTTCTCAAAGAGACACACATGTTAAATGATGATTGGAATAAAGACAGGGTGAGACCCTGGTTAACCCAAGTTATAGCCTCGGGTAGTAAAACCAACTCAAAGGGAGTAGCTATTTTGATTAAAAAATCATTTAAGGAGGGAGTTGTAGACTATGGTGCAGATACTATTGGTAGATGGTGTTATTTTAGCTGCATTAATTCCGTAACCTATAAACCCACACTTTTTCTAAATATATATGCCCCCTGCATAAACCAACAAGACTTTATTGTTCAGATCTACAAGTTTTTGTCAAAATTCCCAGACCATGATTATATTGTAGGGGGTGATTAGAACATGGTTAGTGACCCCCTAAATGATAGATCGAACAAAAATAACAAACACAATATGCCAGCTTTAATCCCCTTAGATGAACTAACACTAGAATTCACCTTAGTTGACCCTGCTCTCTCAAACAACCAATTGAGTAATGCTGACAGATTTACATTTTACTTGCCATACTATAAGTCATGGTTAAGGATTGACTTCTTTCTGATCTCAGAATCCCTCTTAAACGAAAAAAACTATTTATACAAATAGTCTGAGATTTCTATCAGATTATTCCAAAATAACTCAGAAGCTTTTCCTCTTAAACAATACTCCTAAACAAAACACCTACCACTCCTGGTCCCTAAACCCAAATCTTCTTGAAAAGGAAGAAGTAGTTAACGAAATCAACAGTATACTGGATGATCTTAATACTGACTTATTAACCTCAGACATCACTCTGGACATTCTGTGGGCAGCCACAAAAGTTAAAATATGGGGGCTGATGATCTAAAAGGCCTTGTATTTTAAAAAATTTTCTAGAGAGAAAGAGACCGAAAGTAAACAGAAAATCCAAGAAATTGAAAAATTGCTCCAAGAAAATTTCTGTCCTGAACTTGAAGCCCATCTCATCAACCAACAGAAAGACTTATATCATTTGCATGCTCAAAACCTCTCATTCAGAGAAATGAAACTCCTAGCCAACTACTCTGAAGAGACTCAACAGCCCTCTAGGTTATTAGCTAGACTGACAAAAGCTTAACAAGACTCACCTACAATTTCACAAATTAAACATTATAATGAAATAATCACAAATAATCAACATATAGTACGTATCTTTGAAAATATATATGATAGACTATATGGACCACAGAAGAAAATAGATCCACAGACTCATAACTCCTTCTTTAATGCTATTACATTCCCAAAAATTGGAAAGCAACAGTTTGAAAATCTTGAATCTCCTCTAAAAACTGAAGAAATTATGGAAGCAATAGAGTCTCAAAAGTAACAAAGCACCAGGTCCTGACAGGTTTACTTCGAATTTTTATAAAAAGTTTGCCTTGAAACTTGTCCCTATCCTTCTTAAAGTCTTTGATCATATTTGTAAACATGGCTTTACTGACTTATATCTTAACAACCCCAAAACTATCTTTATTCATAAACACAATACTGACAAATCTAATCCATCAAATTATAGACCTACTTCACTTATTAATGCAGATGTCAAAATTCTGGCTACGACTCTAGCCAATAGAATTAAACAACTCATCCATTCAATTATATCCCCACAGCAGTCAGGATTCATGAAGAGAAGACAAACTTGGGACAATACATTTACCCTAGAAGTGGCTATACAATTTACTGCAATACACAAACTTCCCCTATACCTTATGGCATTAAATGCCACAAAAGCTTTCAATAGAGTAAACCATGAGTTTTTATTCTTAACTCTACAACAATTCAACTTTCCAGACAGTTTCATAAATATAATTAAAATTTTATATAACTCCTCATATATTATGCTAGTAATCAATAAGTTATACTCCTCAAAAATAAAACTGAATAATGGCACTAGACAGGGCTGTCCCCTCTCACCATACCTCTTTAACATATATATTGAACCCCTATTCTTATACTTAACGCAAAAAAACATTCATCGTATACCCGACATTCTGAGGAATAGTCTTTCATTTTCGGCATTTGCAGATGATCTCATTATATATTTTCAGCTTCCCAACACTGATCTTACTAAAGTCCAAAATACAATTGAAATCTTCTCGAAAACTTTCAACTATGAAATTAACCCCTCAAAATCTCTTATTTTTCCAATTAACCTGAACAGTCATAAATAAGCTCTTGTTTCCCATATCCCAAATAAAGCTGAACTATACTCTTAAATATCTAGGGATAGTATTATAGCAATAACCCACGCCTGAGTGTGGGTAATGCTAAATTTACCCACAGTTGGCGTGGCTTGGTCCCGAGGGCGAAGCCCGAGGGACCAAACAAAGCCAACCGTGGGTAAATTTAGCATTACTCACACCCAGAAGTGGGTTATTGCTATTATACCATGACATTATTTAAGAAAAGAAACTATTACTTTTCTTAAATAATGGCATAGTATAATGCCTGTTTACTGCCCTTCCGCAGATGTCTGGCATCTGCGGCAGTTCTGATGTACTGCGCACCTGCGCAGTACATCAGAGCTGTGGGCAAAAGCAACGGAGAAAGCAAGATCTCCGTTGCTTTTTTTTTTTAGTGTTTCACTATGTTAAATGAGTTTAACATAGCGAGACAGTTTTAAAATAAGCAACGGAGATGTCCGTTGCTTATTTTAAATCTGTCTCGCTATGTTGAACTCATTTAACATAGCTACTAAAAAGCAACGGAGATCTTGCTTTCTCCGTTGCTTTTTTTAAAACACTGTCTCGCTATGTTAAATGGGTTTAACATAGCGAGACAGCTTTAAAATAAGCAACGGAGATCTCCGTTGCTTATTTTAAAGCTGTCTCGCTATGTTAAACCCATTTAACATAGCAAGACAGTGTTTTAAAAAAACGTGTTATACTAATGGAAAAAAGTCCGGGCGACCGGACCTTTTTCCATTAGTATAACTCGATTTACAATGGGCACGCTGGCCAATCAGCGTGCACGTTTTTCGGCGGTCATGGTATAATTGACCATAATCATAAAAACTCCCTACAAAATAACCTCCTTAGAATATGGTCATCCATAGAAAATGATCTAACCAGATGGAAAAACTTGAATTTCCCCTTCCTGTCTAAAATAGCAATACTAAAAAATAATGTTCTACCCAGTATACTGTTCCAATTTAATTCAACAAACAATATCATCCCACAAATCTTTTTTTAAAAAAAATTAACAGAAACTTAACTAAATTTATATGGTCCCCTAAAAATCCTAGAATCTCCTTATCAAGATTAATGCTGCCAAAAAACAAGGGAGAACTGGCGATACCCGAATTCAGATTGTATTACAACATAATCTGTGCTAGTAGAATCATACTAACTGCAGACAATAATTCAAATGAAATAACTTGCTTTCCTCAATGGATTGGTTTCTAGCAGGCTCATGTGAAAAGTTGTAAAATAAACCTCAAAGCATTATCCTTCATAAATAAATCTTTATTAAAAGAGATTAAATTACATAACCTAATTAAGCATAAGATTAATATATTTCAAAAACTCTTTGTCTCATTAGGTCTGTCAAACACGTTCATTCTCTTGCAGCCCATTCACCTGAACCCAAATCTAAAATTGGGTAACAAAATGCTAACCCTAGATCAATTCCCTCAAATTAAAACCTTAACTGTATGGGATTTCTTTCAGCTTAAGAACAACTCCCTTAATGATATCAGAATAAGACTTAACTTAAATAGCAAATACACAATCTTGAGACAAATCAAATAATTAATTTCTACCTTAGGATGCTTCCCAAATAAGTTACAAGAAGAAATAAACTTGGCCACTTCATTCCTGAAATGTCTAAAAATCAAAAAGAAGATGCTCTCAATCACTTACAAACTAGTCTCTACAGCTAGATACCAATCCTCTATTACATTTGTACAATATTGGAGAGATAAAAATCCTGACCTGACAGATGCTCATCTCTCCCAAGCAATTACTCACATCAACACTTTTGCCTCTTTTAAGAAACTATTATATACCCAGTTAATGATTAATAATAATGCTTACCATATTCCAGAACGTTTAAACTCTTTTTTTTCCTAACACTTCCCTTCTGCCCTTTTTGGCTCACAGCTAAAGCTGACCTCCTACATATACTATGGTACTGTAAATATGCTCAGAATCTATAGAATTCCCTAAGGATCAAACTTAAAAAATGGGCTATGGCAAATCTACTCTCTCCTGGGAATTTGCTATACTTTATATATGCCATGAGGACATAACCTCTACTGATCTCAGGATACAGATTGCTCTCTTCATGTTAATCAAGCCCTATATTACACAGAACTGGTTAGATCAATCTAAACTAGATTGGGGCAACTTTAACAACATGGCATCTAAGTATATTTTATCTCATAAACTAACCATTAACAATGTGAATAAGCACCTGAAATAACTCAGGTTCTGGAGTATTACCCTTGACTGCATCTTAACATAGCAAACAATGTTTTTCTATAGTCATTGTCCTTTAGTAGTAGTAGTATTACCACCAGTCTCCTCCTCATCAGAGTCTTACTCCGCTGTGTTCTCTAATGGGTACATGTATATAAGATGCATACAAAGATGAGAACTATCACGTCTTGTTAAATGTAATTAGAATCCTGTCATTATATTGTAGCACTATTTGTAAATAGTTGTATATAGAAGGTTTTTTTTCTTTTCTTTTTTTTTGTGTGTGTGTGTGTGTTTTATTTATTTATTTATGTTTTTCTCTGTTGGTTTTCCTGTATTCTATAACACTGTATAGTTATCTAATTCATTCTGACTATGTGCAAAAAGCTACATTGTACATTAACAACAGTGGCACAGGAAAATAACTTTCTTGGGTGGCAAATGCCAGGGTACCTTTTTGGCTGGGCTTGTATAGGCCCCAGGGCCGATAGCCTAGTACCTACCTATGAACCTATGAACCTATGAACAATGTTAATATTGTCATATTTCTCATATATCTCTTCATCTCATTCTGCTGTCCATCTATGTCGCTCTACATATTGAGAAAATGAACTTTAAATATACTTGTCTATTACTAGAAAGAACAGTTGCTTCATCTAACTTTGTAAATGGTGTGCCACAAAAAAGAATGCCAACTCCTACTCCACCACAAGCCAGGCAAGGAAGCACTATAAAAAGTGCCAACAAGATAAATCCAATAGTCGTTACTTCAGGCAATTGTTTAACGCTATTTTTATTCAAAAGAAAAAGCGTTTTCGCCGTAGTTTATACTGCAGCTTCTTCAGAACAGAGAAACACATTCAAAAATACCGCCAACATGTGTATAAATAGAATGTGCATAGCGTGACTTAATAGTTAATTAAGGTTAAAGAAACAGTACATCAAAGTCATGCTATACATACTAAATTTAAAATCACTTAAAAAAGAATAAAGTGTTTGTGACTAAGTCTGCATATAAAACAAATTATTAGTTTAAAAACCTCAGTACAAACAGTTGTAATCAGTTAGTGTTGTAAACTGTAAACCCAGTGTACTACTTAATCTAAGAATACACAAAAATAAAAAATAAAAATAAAAAGTTGTGTGGGGTCCATCAAATGTTAACTTACATAAAACAGTACAAGATTATCAACAATTCGAGGTGACTCCACACATAAATATTAATGAAGGTTTTACAGTCATAAATAGACATAAGAGTTATATAATAAAACAAAAAAGACATGTATAAAACCATGGTCAGTTAAAAACTTTGTACTTTAAAAACACTAAAATTGAGTTACACACTATAACTATGAACTCTACATCTTAACTTTACAAGTGTCCTTATCAAATGTGATTAAGATGCCAAATGGTCATAAAAAATCTCTGTATATAAAGAATTATGTCATCTCAAGTAATTCTTCATCTTTAATATACAAGAGATGTTGCAGTTTTCATTTAACCCTGGGACGCAGAATGAATTCAACAATAGTTGCCATTCTAGTTCTCTAATTTCAAGTAGAATATTAACTGGTCCTCCCCTCATAGATTGTGGTACTACATCAAAAGCAATAAAACAAAAACAATGCCCCTCATGTTTTAAACAGTGTTTTGCTAGGGCATTTTCACATTTTTGGTTCTTATTGCATACAAATGCTCATATACCCTATCACGCAACCTTCGGTCAGTTTTTCCTACATAAAATGCTTCACAGCAATTACATAGGGCCAGGTAAACATTAGATCTAGAAATACAATTAAGCTTGTGGTTAATATAATATTTCCTGTTGCCAATTTTAAAAGAACTACAAGTTTTTACAAACTGACAATACTTACAGAACCCACACTGTGTGCAACCTTTAGACTTTATATTATTATTTAACGCATTGTTATTTTCAAGAATAGTTATATTAACAGTGTAGCAGCTCCTGCACGCAATATGGCCGCCGTGCGATCCAGGATAGGGCCATTTTCACGTGCATGAACGGCCCTATACTGTTCCTGCATGGAATTCCATTCAGTATGCAAATCACCTCATTTGATGGTGAAAACCATGTAAATGAGGTGATTTTGCAATCCAGCAAGCTGAATGGATTCCATATAGGAACAGTGTCAGTGCAAAATTGTATTCGGCTAGTAGCTGAATACATTTTTGCATCTGACAAAATGGAGGCATGACAGCTCATAAAAAGCATGTATTATGTAAAACAGACAAGCCAATGGCCAAATATAAGGCCATTGATATTAAAATCCACATGAAACTTTTTTTGGCCGATCTTGGCCGTTTAAGCTAAGGGCAGTGGCGCGCAAACAAGGGGGTGCCGAAAATAAAAAAAAGGGTAAAACTGACATTTAACATAAATATGCATTCTGCCATTATAGTCAATGCCAGGCAGAATGCAAACAAGACAAGGGAGCACTGGTTGCCAAGGGGAAAGGGTGTGCCTAAGGAATTGTAACTATGGACGTGCACACTGGGGCATGCAAATGAGGGGACTTATACTGAATCACAGATGTCTACCTACTGGAAGCCTACACCTAATCATGCAGGTACAGGAATAGGGAGCCATGTAGGCAGGACAAGAGGATGACTTCAGAAGGGGGTGTGTCATGCTTGGTGTAAAATTATTGGAGCCCTGCGTCCCGTGTTTGCTCTTAGCTAAGCAGAGCTCAGGAAGGGGGTGTATCTCACAGTGTTTAGCACTGTTTTCCCTACTTAAATGGGTGTGCATGCTGCACACCAGGTTTTAAACAAAACAAAAAAGAGGGAAAACAAGAAATAACAGCTCAATTCACATGTGAGCACTGGGTATGCATGGTGCTCCTTGGGGCTTAAACAGGAAGGCAATCAGAAGGGAAAACAGCAGTAGGAAGGCAATCAAGGAGAACTAGCATAGCTGGTAGGTGAAATGAATCAAAATCAGCCAGTTACACAGGCAGCAGCCCAGCACAGTACTATAAACTATGCAAACCCCATTCACTTTTGTTTTTCCTACAAACTACACCACTGGTGTACACACATGGGGACATTTTACCTGACAAAACTAACAAAATGATAGGGGCTGCTGTTGCTCTCATACATAAATATGTGTAAGAGGCTGAGGGTGGTGAGGATGTGAATGCTGATGACCATCACACAGTGAGGAGGAGGAGAAGAGTGTACAGACCCAGGGTAATCTACCAGGGCCTACATGAGCTGGAGGTAGTGGAGCGCTATAGGGTGGACAGGGACATTCTACAGCAAACTGTTGAGCTGTGCTGGCCCCACCTCACACACAGAACCAACAGATGGGAACCCATCCCAGTGGATACCAAAGTATATGTAGGCTTACGAATAATAGCCACAGGTACCATCCAAAGGGCAACTGGGGATATCATGGGGATCTCACAGGCATCAACATCCAGGGTACTCCACCAGTTCCTGGATGTTATGTCAGCATATGGCAGCAAGCAAGGTCTATATTAGGACATCAAAGTTTCAGAACTTCGAATGTTCTAATATCGACACCTACTAACTGAAAACTGATAAGACTGAAAATTTAGAACACCAAATTTTTTCCTAGGGAAAAAAATTGCTGTTCCAAAACACATACACACAACACAAACACACCAAATAAACAGCAATCCACACACATACACCTAAAATCTTACATCTAAACCTACACTAAACTGTACATACACCACTATCTACCCACTTACCTTAACCCAAACCCTAACCCTAAGGTCTGTCACTATCACACACACAACTCACCCGCGCCCTAACCCTAACTCACCTATCCCACCCTAACCCTCACATCCACACATTTGCACACTTACCTGATCCACACCCTAACCTTAACTCACCTATCCCACCCTAACCCTCACGTCCACACAATCGCACACTTACCTGAACCTGACCTTAACTTTCCACCGCAGAGCTGAAAATAGCAAAGCAACAGGAACAGACAACCAAATTCTTTCCCTAGGAAAGAATTCGGTTATCTAAAACTTCGCTATTTTCAGCTTTCGCTTATTAGGTGTCGATATTAGAACATTCGAAGTTCTGAAAATTCGATGGTCTAATATAGACCCGGCAAGCACATTTATTTATTTATTTTATTTTATTTATTTTATTTTACATTTGTTGACCGGGCTAGTCTAACTGGACATATATCCGTTTACAGCAGAGGCCCAGGGAGAAAAGCTCCAGTACAGATAAAATCACAGTGATTTTTAACAGTAAAAAATTATTCTTTATAGAATTATACAAGGTACAAGAGAGAATAGCAATAACATTTAAATACTTGTAAGTCAAGTTCTACAAAAAAATAAAAACTAAATACTGAAGTTAAAATAATAGAAGGCATACCTTAAGATTCAACTCTCAACGCTAGAAGGTGTCAGGTAGGAGCTCAGTAAGGGGTCAGGAAGAAAAATAAGGCGTATTGAGACATACTTTCAGTAAGGCGTATTGAGACATACTTTCAGTCGGGATTGGTACAAGGACATAGCCATTGAGATGTAAGATGTTCTTTGATTTGTCTTTTGAACAGAGAGGTAGACTCTAGAGTAGCTATTTCTTGAGGGAGTAGATTCCAGTGTTTACCTATGGAATTTGAAAATAACCCATCCCCAGCTTTATTGTATGATTTAGTTATAGATACTAGGAACTTATTGGCAGAACGAAGTGTGGCTAGGTTCTTATAAGGAGAAATAAGTTTAGCCAGGATCGGAGTATTATCAGGGAAATGAAGGGTCTTATGAATGACAAGTAATTGTTGGTAGAGTAAGTGGTTATTTAGTTCTAGCCAATTTAGTTGTTTGAGGTTGTGACAGTGGTGAGTTCTAAGGGGAGTAGCATTAATGAATCTAGCTATACTATTATAGCAGGTAGAGAGTTTGTTAATGTTATTTTTAGATAGTGTGGTATATATAGCTGAAGCATAAAAAAGGGTGGAAAGCAGGTGGGTTTGTGCAATGGTTTTTCTAGCTGCTGGGTTAAGGAAGGGTTTAATTCTGTAGAGTGTCCCAATTTTTTTATTAACAGCTTTAATAGTAGTGTTAATTTGGTCATCAAAGTTAAGATGGTTGTCAATGGTTACACCTAATAGTCGAGTGGTATTGTCGGGGTTAATACAGGTAGAATTATTTGAGGAGATAGTGAAGAATGGTGTAGGAGATTTATTAGTAGGAGTAAAGAGAAGAAGCTTTGTTTTTTTGGGGTTAAGGAGGAGGCAGTGCTGCGTAAACCATTTTTCAACATTATGAAAGGCTGTTTGGGTGATGGACTGGAGAGAGGAAACATTTCCCCATCACCTGTAAGGCATTGACCAGCAGCATGCGTCTCTTCCACCAAATAGTAGAATACCCTGAGGTAGTGGGTGCTATAGACTGCATGGACATACACATCAAAGCACCACCCAGCGAGCGGGGTAGGGTCTACGTAAACTGCAAGGGCTTCCCCTCCATCAACTGCCAGGTCATGTGCAATGCCCAAGGCATTATCTTGAATGTGTGTGCTGGCAGCCCTGGAAGCTATCACGACTCCCACATCTGGCATATGACACAGCTGTACCAGTCATTTGCCAGTGGGGACATCCTATATGGCCACCTAGTGGGGGATACTGGTTACGCACTGGAGCCATGGCTGATGACACCCCTCAAAAATGCACACACACCTGAATAAGAACTCCATAATGAGCCACACACACAAACCAGAATCATAATAGAGCATGTGTTTGGGATGCTCAAGTCACGGTTCCACTGCCTGGACATATCCGGTGGAGCCTTGCAGTACTCTCCAGCTACATGTACCCAAATGTTTATAGTATGTGCCATGCTACACAATATGATCCCGCAGAAACAGCTGCAGCAGGAACAGCACAGGGCAAGGCCACAAAGACCCCCACCATTGCCAAGGCCAGCACAGGCACAGGGGGACTCAGAGGAAGAACCACCTCAGCCTGCCCATGTAGGCAGAAGGAGGCATGCCCAGGATACCCAGGCCTTGGCAAAGAGGCAACACATAGCACATACACTGACACGGTAGGGACCCAGGGAATGACACCTCTCTCTGACTCACACATACAGTAAAAGGGATGCCAAATATGACACTACCTGTGCTTTACCATGTATAGGGAGTGTACTATGTGCATCTGACATAGTCAGCCCTCCAGCACTGCCCTCAATACTGGCTCAGCCACAAGGTAAGTCACTCTTCCTATCAATTACTGAGTGGAGTAGTATGTGTTGATAGTTGTATCTATGGTATGGATGCGGGCATGCAAGGGGATTGGGTGGCTGAATGGGAGGGCAGCAGATACTGGACACTTATATGGGCAGCATGAAATCCATAACAAATACTGGTGTCAGCACACTAGGCAATACTAGACAAGGTGACAAATCCCACTGCAGTACACATGGCGGCCCAAATGTGTGTCCATAGGAAACACACACATATGCATGTCAGTGAGGCTCACATACCCACCACCAAACTTAGCCAGCAGGACAGGTGTAGATGACCATAAAGAAAGGCTGGGCTAAGGCCTCCAATTGATGGCAATGGTGAACAGCCCCCCTCCAGACCTACACAGACAGACTGCAACAGGTCTGGCAGTTGTATGTTAGTTCTGAAGGGTAAGAAGTCTGAAACTGAAATGTAGGTCAATAAAACCTAAGATCTGTACTCCACTGATATGCCTCCAGTCTGCATGATAGGTCAGAATACAAAATTATGTGGAGGCCAACAGAGTACCTGACATATTAGTACAGTCATATCACAGTTTAAAGTTGTTAGGTGTGCCCCCCCACAATCCTATGTAGAAATGCAGTAACATGTAAGTGTGAGGAGTAGTATCAGTGGAGCACAGATTACTCAAGCAGACCCAATCTACAGGATAGATTGTTGCATTGTTGCATGTGTACAATATGCAGGGGTCTGTGTGTTAGGTTGTTGTGTGTTCAATATTGTCTGGAAGTGGTCAGCACGTAGACATGGAGGGTTGTGTCTCAGTGGCCTATGGCTATGTGGTTGACAGGGCCATGTTCCGACAACTGCAGTCCTAAACACAATGCTTCTCAGCAATACCCATGTCAGCAGTCGTCCATACTCACTGTCCAGATGTCAATATCTTTCACCATCAGAAAGATGGACATGCCATGAATGTGGGCCCATACAGACACACAGTACACAGGTGGAAGTACCCTAGACAGAGTGCATAAAATTTAACTGCCAGCTGCACACAACATTGGAATTGTACAGACAGGTTAGCAGCACATTAGTTGTCTGTGTAGTATGGAATACTGATGTAGTCTGGCCAATCGCTGGCAGACCACAAAAGGCACAGTTATGAAGTAATGAGGGACTGCCTATGCCCCCGCACAAGGCAGCATAAGGAGAATGTCCCAGGTATATCTGTGAGTCAGCTGCAAGTAGCTTCCATATCACACATGCACTCAGCTCACTCCGCCATCAGCCACAGGTTTATCACAGGTCATATCCTTGCTGTTGGGAATGAGTACAGTATGACCCCACTTCTGTACAGGAATACCCACAGAATGCAGCATGCTGAAGAGCTGTCCTATGCAGGTGTGTCCTTAGCTATAAGCAGCACCCTGCCTGCAACCAGACCAATGGATCAATATGGACAGGAACTATTGCCATTAGCACCTTGCACACTTACCCTGTCACCCTAGGGGAATCCCCTGGCTTACAGCCTGGGAATGCAGAAGTGACAGAATGCAGTGGCCTGCTACAGATGGCCTGCATCACTAACAAATGGCCTTACCATTCTCTGTCAAAGGCTTGTGCCTCACCCGTAGTGCCAATATATGGTATCTCATGAGATCACAACTAACAACCTAACACAGTCAACAGAACACAAATTCAAGGCCATGTTGACAATCCCAGTAGCACACCCCCCATGTCCCAATCTGAACCAATCCATAAATCCCGCTGGGATAAAGGGTCAGTTATAGGGATACTTCTCAGATATTGCTTGCATAATGTTAGGAAAAGTATAGAATAACAAAAGGGGGGCTGTAGAAGCATGGACACCATGGAGTGTGTGCAGTCTGAAACTCTGATGTGTGCCCATACTTCCCCTGCCTCCAAACCCAGTAATGGGTGGCTACAAACCTGCTCGTAAACCACAGACCCATCAGCAAGTGTCTGTAGCTACCCCTCCAGAATGGCAGGAGTGTGAAAAAATGTGTAGGCTGTGGACCATAATACTGGACTCAGTTTCCTTCATCTTGTATTTCCCATAAATGAGCAAATAATTATATCTGTCAGTAGTTGATGACATAATACATCACAGTGTAAAACAGTACATATGTTTGAATATCTCTGCTAACACCAACCATGTAACACAAGCAACACAGACAGCAATAGTTACAGTATCCCCCTATCTGTTGCCCATTATGAATCCATATTGTCAACCTATCTAAAGATATCCTGTAGGTTGCTAGTTGTATGTGTAGAACACCAAACCCTGGACTGGAGTACAACCCTACCTGGAATGGATTCACACACTTAATACAGAAGGTCATACTGGGCATGCTCCTACACTTAGAGAAATGAAGCCCATGTCTGACAACACAATGGACTATACATATCTGCCATTTGCAGATGTCTGTGCACACACACCAAACTGTACACCATTCATGCTTCACACACACATTGGATAGGAATACTCACACATATTCAAGGCCATCTCACTATAATATGTCAAACATACACACACAGAGATGTGGGGAAGAGACAGACAGTGATAGAGAGAATTCCATTAAGAGGCCTATCCCACCCACTACACATCCAATTGGCTGATATCACATGATGTGCTGATGTCAATCACTGTGCACATTCCTTTTGGTAGCCTTCAGCCCTATAGTGTCTGTGGTGCTTGTCATAACTGTGTAACATGATAGTATAAATCAGTATTCATGTAGCATTTGTATACTCCTATAGTCCTGTCAAATGTAAAGTTGTGCATGTGTGTTTCCAGAGGAATGATTTATGGCCCATTCATACATACTGCACTTCCCATTGCTCATGTTAGCACTCCTGCTGTCAGTCACCTTAAAATAAACCATTGGCCAAATCTCACCCCTATAAGCTCCGTGGTGTTTGTGATAGCTGTATAATACTATAGTATAGCAAACTAGTTATGTAGGAGTTCTAATCCTGGTCCTAGGAACTGTGATAATGTGTGTATGTGTGTGTGTGTGTGTGTGTGTGTGTGTGTGTGTGTGGAGATGAATGATTTTGAGCCCATTCACACCACTATACCTGCCATTGGCCTACTTTAACTTGCCTGCTGATCAGTGGTGGCTGGTGACTTCATTTGCAGGAGACAGCTGAATGGGTGGGGGTCAACAGGAAGGGGTGTGGCTAACTAGAAAGGGGTGGGGCTATGCTCAAAACCACAAAAACTATAACTTTAATTAAATACGCTGCCCTGGGTGCCAAACCGTCATTATGAGCGTCCAATCAAGACAAAATGAAGTACAGAAGAAAAAAAATTATTTCAATGTATTGGCTGCATGACAGCTTACTTAATATCTAGATGGAAACAAAAAAGGGTGTGAGGCATGAAAAAATAAATTACTTTTTAAATACATTACTGGAATGCCAGTCAAAATCAAGTATAAGAAAAACAAGCAGCACTCAACTCAAACCACTTCTCCTTGCACTGCAGTTCTAATTATAATTTATATTCAGCTTTATTAAAGTACCAAATAAGATGATGAAAGTAGCAATCTCTGTGATAGCCCCACTTGTAAAAATGTTTCTTATCCAAAAAAGATCTGCTGCCTGACCACAACTTTCTTCTTGTTTCATGGGGAAAACATGATCAAAGTAACAAATGAAAGGCAAACAAGAAACAAGCTCAAGATACATTGCTTAAAGGATTATTGCACAGGTTATGGACCACACATGATAGATTGGCATTCTATTTAGTTTACAGCTACAGCCTGCAAAGATAACTGCAAGTCTCCAACAAATGTAATGAGCTTTTTAAAATAATGTAATTCTGTCCTTTATTACAAATACTGTCATATATGCATTTCAATACCCAAGGCTTATACGTTATCTAGTTATGTAAGTATTCTCTGCATGGCAACAACAGAAAGGCTTTCAATGTTGACAGTTCTTTTAACAGTATGCTTATTAAAGCTTACTTGCATCTTACAACTCAGACAAGCTTACCTGATGGTCATTAAAGCATTGCTACTTAAAAACAGAACAACAGGCACTTTCTGAGTAACAGTAAGCATAAATCAACAGTACAAAAATATGACAAAAAACAGAACATTCTGCGAAATCAAGGACAGATGAAAAGCCGCTGTAGTACTTGTGTCTACCTTGGATAAGGGGATACTCTGCACATTTACACTGCATAACTGCTCCTTGCCTTGCTTGGAGAGTCACTACATGGGGAGTGGGGTGCAACAAGTATGTTACAATTTGAAATATCTCTGTCTGACTGTGATGGCCCTGACACATTTGTCATACCTCTCAACCTCAGAGCAAGACATCTGGACAAAGTCCCAAAAATAGGGGCAATTTTTAAATATTGCTCTTATAAACTTAGAAAGATAATAGAATAGTAGGTCTTGCATTAGTATGAATTTTCTAAAGGGTATAAAATCTGAAACTCAAATATCTGTCATTATTTTCTAACTTCAGTCTTTAATGATTTACCACAAATTTGCCAAAAAAACCCACAATTTTATAAAAATGGACCAGAAATGTATTGCAAAAAATATAAAATAGCCACACAATACAGCTGGGAACCTGTCAAAGAAGGGACACTTTTTAAATATTAGTACTGCTAACTTAAGCAGCTGACAAAATAAAAGAATCTACATGCATTTCTGAAATAAAGGTAATCTATAACTCTGATAATTACAGTTATTTATTAATTGTAAACCCTCCACGTTTTCTTCCAAAACTGCTATTTTGCAGAGGGATTATTAGGGGAAGAGCAACATTTTGAGCCAAAATCAGGGACAGTTGAGAGGTTTGGATATCCCTTATGCTATAAAGCAATTTATTTGCACATACGTCTCAACCTGTTAATGCAGGAAATCTGGACAAGGCCAACTATATTGCGGGAACATATAAACAGTACTACAAATTGCTCTTGTATAACCTGAGACAGTTGATAGAATATAACAGGTCTTGCTTTAGCATGCATTTTTCTGAAGGTTATGAAGTCTGAAACTCAGTGTCTGTCATTATTTAGTGACTTAATTCCTAAATGTTTTGCCAAAAAAACACAAATTTTATGAGGAACAAACCAAAAATAAGAAGCAAAAATCTATTAATTCTGTGAAAATCTGGACAGTTGAGATGTATGGTTCAGCCGGGTCTGTCTTTGAGTTTGCTTTCTTTCCCCCTCACAAAATCATGATCGAATGGAGCCTCCCCCCTGCAGCCATTTCAATGAACCATTACTTGACTATTTCACCCCATTTACCATAAACACTAATGTGCATACTGCTTTACTTCTATGATGAGTTGGACTTCATTTGGAAGTTTTATTATTTTGCATTTTACAGCACAAACAGTAAGACATCTGCTAAACAAAGCAATGCAGTCTCACAATGAAAACAGACTTAGCATTAAAACTTCTCTGCCCTTGAAACTCACATTCATTGAAACAGCATTGAAACCCACATTCAAAGAAAATACATTATGCCAGTGGCAAATAAAGATTAACTTTGGGCTGTTTTCAAATCATAGGCCCATTGCACACGAAACATACATGTGCTCTTTGATACACCTTCCTGATTGTATTAAATTATATTCCTTGTACAATACAGTACAGTTGTTACAGGGCGTTTTAAATTAGTTTTGAACATTTTTCCAGTAAACAATGAAATAAAATGCATGCACCAATAATGACAAAACTGCCCAATTCAGAAAAAAATTCCAATAAACAATGAAACAAAATGCATGCACAAATAATGACAAAACTGCCCAATTCAGAACATTTCCATCATAAATGTCTACTCAAACTTCTACAATCCACCAGTATCAGTAAGTATGCACAATCTCTGAAGAAGTAAAAGTCATCTAAATAATTCCACATTAAAGAAATCTGTAACTAATGAAGAGGTTGCTGCTAGCAAACAACTTTATATTTCATTGTTTCATCTACAAATAAAGTGCCCGTTGCCCTTGAGGAATAAATTGCCTATGTTGCATTAAAAAAAAATAAGCTAGTAATATTGCAATACGGAATGGATAGCAAACTGATAACAGGTTCATAGTCACTAGGTATCTTCGCCAAGAAGGACTGCAGCATCCACCCCCTTTATAACACAGTACAGTATCAGCAATACATCTACCTACTGTGGGAGTAGAACCCACAGCCTTCTGCATTAATAGCAAGTACCCTATCTGTTGTGCTATCAACAATGCAAGCAAATGTAGCATAAGCAGCACTAAACTTTTGTTCCCTGCAGCTCTCAGCTTCTTGTAAAATCTACTTGACACTCAGCTATATCTCTGAACTTTGCAGCACAATAAATCTGAAAAAAGCCAAAATTTATTGGTGGGGGGGGGGACAAAAGCCAAAAAACAGGGACACATTTTAAATATTGCTTGCATAATGTTGGAAAGTTGCTAGAATAAAATGATGTGTTACCACCATACATTTCACTGCCAAGCATTGAACCCAGGACTCTGTGCAAAACAGTCAGCGCAATATACCACTATGCCAAATCATCTGTTTTGTGAAAGTGAGGAAGACTTAAACTTAAATGGCTACCATTTAGTGAATTTGGTTCTCACCTTAGCTGTCAGCCTCTTAACACAAACACCTAAACAAAGCCAATAATGGGGGAAAACAGCCCCCAAACATATTCAGCGAATTCAGTTCCATAGCTCTCAACCTCTTAGCAAAAAGGCACATAGATAAAGCCAGTAATGGGGAATACAGCACCCAAACATATTCAGTGAATTCAGTTCTCACCATAACTCTCAACCTTAGCACAAAAAACCTGGATGAAGCAAATAATGGGGGAATACAGCCCCAAAAATAGGGACAAATTTCAAATACCCGTGTTATAAACTTAGAAAATTGCTAGAATAAAAGGTTTTGTGTTACTGTGTACTTTCTGAAGAACATGAAGTCTAAAATTCAAATGCCTGTTATTTTTATTTATTTAACATTTGTTAACCAGGAAAGTCTGACTTGGAACAAAAGCTAATCAAAGCAGAGAACGTACAGCTGTCAGGCAACAACGCTAATAGTGCACCACTGCACTACTGACTGCATAAAATAACAAAAATACAGAAACCATAGATTTTATGAGGAACAGAACAGAACAAATATGAGGCAAAAATCTGCAATTTTTTACAAATGGTGGTGTTTAGGTAATTCAGGCCCTTGCCACCTGCAACCAAGGTACAGGGCTCAAGCCTGAGGTATTCTCTACCCACCACCATGTGTTCTCTCTAGCCACCAGTATAGAGCAACTTGGGCATTACACTTACACACATACATACAAGATAGATTATACCGATTTACCTTCGCCTACCACTCCTATCAAGCAGGGGACATACAACTAAACTATAGACCACATAATGTAACCCAAAAGAGTATTAACAGGTTAAACCCCTCCCACAACTTATATGTCACCTGTCCCACTTTGAGGCTACAACGGCCAAACCAATACACAAATGAATACAACAAGCTTGAATAACAAAAGGAAACAACTGGATTTATGGCTCTCAATCAACAATGACAAAATAATTACCTTAGCAGAATTAATGACTAAAAATGGTAGTTTGATGTCACCAGACATACAAAGAGATATTACATATACACAGACAACTGTCCTGGGAAAAAAATAGAATAATGGCTCATAATGCCAGTAGAAAAGAAAGCCAACTCAATGCCACCCTAACAACCAGAAATACTTCCTCTAACTCTAGTCCAAAGTGGACCCTAATACAGGCAATGCATGGGGATAAAACAAAGCCTTTCATAGCATCAGTCTATATCTCACCACAAAATCAGACTAATGAAATAAACCATAAATCACATGCTATCACATACCAAAATGTGTTTAACAGTAATTACGGGTGGCTTAAACCTTGTCTGCAAAAGTTATTTAACATAGCAACATACCAGGGGAAATATTAATCAACCTAACACAACTGTTTCAGAGAAGGTAGTAGACCATATCCCACAAGAGGTAAATGTACCCTCTTTGAAACTGGCATCACAAGGATTGCAGATAAATTATCTGCACTAGTGATATTTCATTTCATACTAAGCAATCACTGTTGAATCATCTCTAGAGAGAAAAAAAAAGTAAGCACATAGGATCATTCCAATATGCACCATAACTAAGGCAAGCAAAACCACATGGGTATAAAAGCTACAACTTATAAACTGGGAACAAGTTTACAAATATTAGAATCGTACAACCACACTATCCAACTTCCACATAATATTAACTCTAATTAAAAAAATATATAGATAAATACACACACACACACACACACACACACACACACACACACACACACACACACACACACGCACTTACCTGGGTCCAGGGCCTTTGTTGTGCTGTATAGCTCCATATTTCCACTTGCTACGCTCCTAGGGCCTTCTGTTAGCTCCTGTGGATGTCACCGATCCCGTGGTGACGTCCGTGCTTCCTGCAAGAGCAGGCTAGCTTGTGGACGTTGCAGTCTGATCCCTTTCCAGTCTATGCAGTTGTACCTAACAATATATAAGCTCTGCGATGACTGTGCAATATCATACTGTAGTAAACTAGTTAGGTGGGAGTTCTAATCCTGGTCCTGGCAACTGTGATAATGTGTGTGTTTGTGTATGTATTTGTTGATACCTGATTTTGTGGTAATTCACACTTCCTACACTTCCCTCTCCCCTCCTTTAGCACTGCAGCTGATGTCACTTACTTTCAAAGATACCTTTGGACAGCTCTCCAACATATAAGTTCCGTGGCGCCTGTAATAACTGTGTAACACTGTAGTACCAATACATATCTACGTAGGGTTTTGAAACACAATACTGGCAAGTAAGTATGTGTGTGTGCCAGTAGTATGCTGTGTGGGTGTTGGTGTGATTGCGTAATGACAGGATCCATTGCAGCATGGATTTTGCTACATTTTCATATTGAGGACCCATATGTCCCAATGTCACATTACAAGGCCAACAGTTGTCAAACACCATAGAGATTGTTGTAGACCATCCACAGCCATAAATGTATATATTGGCAGCCATTATAATACCCAGAGATCTCTCTCCACCCACAGATCATACACAAACACTCTTGGTTCTTTCTCTCATCCTTTCTTTCTTTCCCTCTGTCTCTCTCTCTCTCTCTCCCCACTCTCTGGTAGATGTGGAAAATGCATCTGTTTTGCACAGGCAGGAGCTTGACACTGGTAGGTAATGCTCACGAGAGTGCATTTTCAGATGTAGATGTCTAGTGTGCAGCAGCATGACCCTCAGATTGCATGTGTTTGTAGCTGTCATATATTTCTGTGTATATATATATATATATATATATATATATATATATATATGTGTGTGTGTATGTATTCACCTTTCTATATATATATTTATGCATATATTTGGATATACATGTGGATGTGTATCTCTCTCTCTCTCTCTCTCTCTCTATATATATATATATATATATATATATATATATGTGTGTGTGTGTGTGTGTGTATTATGTATAGATTTGTCCACATATATGTATCTCCATACATATATACATGATGTCAAGGAGCTCCTCCATTGCTGTAAGTGGGGCCTCTCTGGCTGGCCTCCCACCAGTAGTGGAATGGTCCCTCACAGCTACAGCAGCCCGTTGCTGTGCATGCCAAATCTGGTCAGTTGCTCTGTCCTTGACCTGTTTTTATGTGCGGCCATGGTTCCCCAAGGTATTCCCTCTCTGTGTGAGGTCTTCCCAGAGGGCTGTCCTCCCCTGCTGATGTTGGTGACCCCGACTGAATAGGATGTGGTAGTGTTCCAGGATAGCCTCAGTTATGGCTGCTGCCCCCTGTACATCACAGGCTGGAAGCCTCTGTATCACACCTGAAAGACATAAACAGGGAAAAACACATCACAGAACATCAGACATTGTCCATAGTTCTTTACAGAGACAGCTCACTAGTAATGAGTATCAGTAGCCACAGCATTACATCAAATACTACTCCAGTACCTAGCAGAATTGTATGGACATGCACAGCATTATGTGTAAGTAGGCAGTTTGCACCTGATTAATGGTGAGGGTAGGGGTGCATGCGGTGTGCATATCCTTCTATACTGATCTTGAGCCAGGCGGGTGATATTTGTCCTAAACATTTTTATCCTGGGTCTTGTGCACCCAGCTACCTCTTTTAATTTTTGATATACTTCTGTCCATGATATATGCTATATAAATACCGTCTGTATATCAGTGTCGCCTTAGTGAGATTTTGTGAAAACAGGGTCCACCTCATGAAAATACTCACCAAGACTTGAGGATGAATTCAGTTTCAGCACTACTACTCTCCTTTGCTTGCTGACTTTTTATCTCTCCATTTGGACCCCTATTTAATATTTAAATATTGCTGTACAGTAAAAGTGATGCTGTTTAAGAAGAGACAAGTTATGTCCCTGTATAGATAAATAGACTTCTACAGTGCTTTTGTTAAGCAATTACCTGGTTACTTTAATGTATACAAAGGAGGGCTCTGTTCCTGGAGATCAGAGAAGCTGATCTTGCCCTGAAGGGAGAGTTGTGATATCTGAAACAATGGTTCTGAGAAGTGTGTTGTGGAAGAGACAAGATAACCAGAAAGATCCCTAGAAAATCTTGACATATTCTACTGAAGAATGCAGCTTTATGGAAGCTGCCTGAACTTATTTTGTGACTAAACCTAAGCTAGTATGAGGCACTGCAGAGTCTGTGTGTTATATTTGTTTAATGTTCAGAAGAAGAGTTTGCAACACAGAGCTATTAGCTTGCATGCTGTCTCAAAAAAACATACAAAAAATATTTCATGGAAAAAGTCCTCGTTTCCTTGTTTGATACCACATTTGTGGAGAATGTGGGCAAAACTGGTAGATACATTTATATGCTACCTGCAATCTTGAATTTATTTTTCACTGCCTCATATGTTTGCCATTTGAAGTAATGGCAGTATCATTATGTGTGTTGATTACATCTGTGTTATGCCAGGATGACAACAGTACAGCATCTTCTTTAAACTATTACTACTATAGCTGAGAGGATGGTAGTGGTACTCCATGGCCATGCTGAAGACAATTCCACCTCTTAAACAACTAGAGAATAACATCTCTGGTGTACTTTGTGACCTTCAAACAGTATACCCCATGGGACCATAGTAACAGGACTAGAATTCTCTCAGCCCAGCTAACTACTGAACCATTAAAGATCTTCAAGGACTGGGAAGGAACTGAACATTAGGACAATGAAAATGTCAAAAACATTGTTAGCTTCAGCTGGTGTTACCTCTGAGGCACAAGCTCAATTAAGAAGTGTGTGTGTGTGTGTGTGTGTGTGTGTGTGTGTGTGTGTGTGTGTTTGTGTGTGTGTGTGTGTGTGTGCACGAGCACATGTCTATGCATGTGTGTATGTATTTATCTATACTTATAACATACACATATTGTGTAGTCTAGCAGTACATTTATATATATGTATCTCACATATATATATATATATATATATATATATATATATATATATATATATAGAAAGAGAGATGTGTATATATATATATATATATATATATATATATATATATATATATATATATATATATGTACACACACACACACACACACACACACACACACACACACACACACACACACACACATGGCTACGGATATAGAAATAATCATACATTATATATAAAGAAAGATAGATAGATATTGATATTAAAATAGATATAGATATAGATATAAATATATGCACACATTATGCATGCTAAAGTTAAACAAAGTGTAATGAATACCTAACAGTACTGAGAGCACAAATTTCTAGAAGGTAAATAATATCCATGTGCTTTGGTATTGTTCTTAACTAATGATTGGATGTAACAAAGTACTTGCTTAGAACTAATGCAGATCATTCATTGTCTAAAAGGACCTTATTGGTCTGTTTACATTCAGGAATAAGCTATGGCTTAGTGTATCAACCTTAGCTAACTACAAATATAAATATCCATATAATTGTGATATACTTTCTAATCCTTTCTCTTATTGAGCTTGCTCTAATTCCATTTCTCTTCCGATTGTTCTTCTTCTTCCTCACACATATACACACACACACACACACACACACACACACACACACACACACACACATATATATATATATATATATATATATCCTTCAGAAAATTATTTTCTACTTAACTTTATCTGTGTGGCTAAAACATTGGAGTCTACGAGGGCATCTTTTTGCTATTCCCTCAAATACACTGTTAGAAAAGGGAGGGATAACCTTAGAATCTTCTTCAAAGCCTTATATAGTGGAGAAAACATACATCCTATGCTTAGTGCACAGCACCATAGGTTGTACATGAATTAACCATGGGTTTGAAAACCTTCACTTTGGGGGTCATTCCACCTAATCTTATATCATCCCTCCAATAGGCAGCTGCTTCATTTCTTATTTTCATTTGAACGTATTCTCCATGTGCATTCCAGGATGTAATCCTAAAGAACATCATAGCACGACATAGAAAGGAGTTAAGCAACTCGGTTTATTGCTTTTAATCTGAACTGTCCTGCAATATCCTTTAGAGTATATGAAATCATCTTAGTTCTCCAAATGTTGACCATTAAATGTTTTTGTTGGGTGAATTCCTCCAAAACAGCCATCTGTGTTTTGAGTGTACCATAACTAGTAGCCAAAATTAATAAATTTCCTGCAAAGCCCAATATGGGGTAGGCTTAACTTTGATTTTCACATCATCATCTTCTTTCAATTCTATGATATTAACTATAGCATTTATGGAAAAGAGGGGGTCAAAACACCCACCTGTCTTACTCTGTTTATAATTTCAAGCTCAGAGAAAGTTATCTTGATAAATTACTGCATTTAGAAGGATTCCTAAAATGTATTTATTGAAATGAGCTCTGCTTTCATCAATGAAATACTTAGTAATGCTTGCCATTATAAAAGTGTAACATGTAGCTCACCTTAGTATGTACTAGCATACACATACAATTAAATGCTGAAGTCTGATAATAATATATTAAAAGCTGCTGTGGGGGATGAGAAACATCCCTGCACACCCCATGTGTGGAGAGACTGCTTTTGCTATATCTCTAACTAACTGGTTCCACCAGCCAGGAAGGGGAAATGTTTAAGTTTGTGTTTTTGGTACAAGTATGTTGAGGATCAGGAAGGGTTCTTCCATCCAAAGTGAGCACAAAATAAAGGCTCTTCTTTCTAAATTGTAGCAAACTTCATGCTACAAATGTAACAAGTGGCTTGCTATAATCTAAATACCATACACTGAGTGCTGAAGTGCTTCAGACCTGACAGCAAATGCAGTACCGATATTCATTTCTAAATACCAGTGCTGCACTAACATCCAACTGCTATCTGCTGATCTAACCTCCTAATACCATGTGCCCAAATTGGCTGTCACATTTTCCCCACCCTAGCTACACTTTTGCCCTATTTTATAAAACCTGTGATGAGCTGTTGTTTGTAGAGCTATTATGAACAGAAAAGGGCATTATATTTTGCGTTATGAGCTACAGTTGTATCTTCAGCTATAATAATGGTTCGTTATAGATCTCTTGGAAAGTAGGCACTGTTTATATCCTCATTAGCATAAGAAGATGAGCAGACTAGCATGGATAACTTCATTTTTATAAAGGTTGTGCATTGTAGCTACCACCATTTAGGCAGCATCTTGTCTGTGCAATGCAGAAGAGTAAAGCTTCAAATGTATGAAGAGAATTGGAAAGGGTAACATCTCAGTTTGCTATGGCTGTTTTTTTTTTTATAGGGCTGCAGTATGGTGTAAAAGGACATAAACAATGTGAAAAGATAAATTAATCAATGGTGACGATTCATGAGTTTTCTGACTGTATGCTGAAAAATATTTTACATAAGTGTGATTTGGTGTAGTTTGTATTCTGATCACTTAGTTTCAATGACTAATAATTGGACAAGTCATTCTTCATGCATAGGACATGAACACATTGGACATCATGGGGTAGGTGGTCCTTTCTGTCAGAATCTGTCCTTCTATGATACACAGTTTCATTGATCAAAGTTACATTCTGAGGCATTATCTGATAATGGCCTGAAATGTTCTTTTCTCTAACCTTTTTCTCAGTTTTGTACTCGACAATTTTGATTACCATTTTTGCTGAGGTCTTCCTTTCCACCAGACTGGCATAACAAATGCACATATATAGGACATATGAAATTTTGGGCACTAAAACAGAAAACATTTACTGGATAATAATTCTTTGATGGAGAACATACGATGCCTGAGTCTTCTGGTAATGCCGTTCCCCTTATCAAGTTAATGTTCTTAACTGGTACAACTTGTTTTTCCACTCCCACAATTCCTAAGAAGATTTAGTTTTATGGTTTGATTTGAAGAGAACATGTTGTACACAGTGCTAGATTAGTTCAGTTTCTTATTAAAAGGAATCCTATACATTGCAGTTATAATTTTTACTACCTAAATTAATAATAAAACTGAATGTTTTGTATCGCTAATGCAGGCAGCAGATAAGCTTGAACCTCACATTTTAATATAGAATGGCAGTCCTTGTACCCTGTTAACATTTTTGACCAGTATGGTTAAGTAGCAGGAAATTAGTGTCAAGTTTCTGATTCTGAAATGCTCTTCATTGTTTTTTAGTAAAGTTACTGTCTTGTTGATCTACAATAAGAGGAATTAAGATAACCAATCACCAGCAACTGAAGTAATAAACTCAAACAAAATGACTCTTAAGACTGATGGGGTATGCTAGCTAGCAGGTATGCTAAAGGTAAACATAACTGCAGGCATCCTGCAAACATCAGTGAAAAACTACTACAGTTAAGAAGAAACAAGAACAATGCTCTGCTATTTTGGACTGTTTCCTATCCGCAGCTTCAAAAATCATGTGTCATGAGGAGGGATTCAGAAAATTATGTGATGGGATAAATCAAGCCTTGAAATAGGGACATACCTCCAAAATAGGTACATCATGAGCAGTGGTAAATCAGACCTGAACATTTTTATTTTATTTTATTTAAATGTATTAACCAGAGTAGATTACAGAGCACAACTGGTCAATTTCAGACTCAGCCTGAGCAAATTTGTAAAATTATTCAATAGCAAACACGAGAGAAAGTGTTTAGAAACAAAATTCACTGATAGTAGAGAATGGCACAGTTATATAATTTAGCAATAATTTACAACTGGGTGTGGGTAATGCAGGATTTACCCACAGCTGGGAGCCAATTATGGGCAAACCATGCATTGCCCACACACACAACTGATTTATTGCTTTTATACAAAGACACTGCTTAAGAAAATAAAAAGTTTTAGTTTTTGTAATTAATGTAATTGCATATAAGGACTATAGTGCCCTTTCACCAGCTTCTGATAGTCTGCGGCAGCCAAGATATATGCTGAACATGCTCTGTAACTGCACAATATATTTCTGACTCTGCAGTGATTTTTTTACTCCACTGTGGTATCCTTTGTGGGAAATCTAAATGGTGTGTTGCTTGCAGAAGATGGAGATGTTGTCTCATATTTTGTTTGATTTTTCATAAAATTTGTAGTTTTCTTGCATATCATTAAAGAATAAGGTCACTTAGTTGTTCTTCTTTTGGCTTTTCCCGGTTAGGGGTTGCCACAGCAGAACTCGGATCCGCTAATGATTGGCAGTAGATTTTTATGGTGCTGACATGCCAGCTCAATGCCCAACCTTCAACGAAGGCATGCCCATTCACGCATGACTTTTGAACACCACTTGACCAAGGGGAGGACACGCAGACTCCACACAGAAGGCGCTCCAGCTGAGAATCGAATGGGAGAACCTCTTACTGTGAGGCGACAACACTACCGCTGCACCACCGTGACTTTCAGATATCCATTTCTGGAGGTAATATGTTGAGAGATGCAGTGGAGTTGGCATCAAAATCATGAGCCTTTTTTTTTTTTAACTGCATTGCTTTATTTTGCTCCATGGAGCAGTTTACTAATGAGGGAAATTTTTCTTTTTTTTTTAACATTTTAAATCTTCAGCTAGCACCTCAAAGAAAATGGAGTAACCTGACTACTTCCTGTGGGGAACATTTGCTTTACAATGTGGATGGTGATTGGTTTGTCCAATCAGTCTGCACATTTGTCCTTTTATTGTATAACAGTGTGTAATCAGAATAGCAGATATATACACTTACTTAAAAAGACATACCCTGGGATTCAAAAAGCCGATATTTCTATGCAGGAACAGTGTAGGAGCTCCTGCATGGAAAATGGCCACTGAGCGATTCAGGATAGTGTCGTTTTCACTTGCACGAGTGGTCTTACACTGTTCTAGCATGAAAAACCAGCAAATATGCAAATCACCTCATTTGCTGGTGAAAAACATGCAAATAAGGTGATTTTGCGATCCTCCAAGCTGCCAGGTCTACGTGCTAGAACAGTGTCAGTGCAGAAATGTATTCAGAAAATAACTGAGTACATTTCTGCAACTGACAAAACGGTGGCATGACAGCTCATGGAAAAGCATGTATTATGTACATTAGACATGCCAATGGCCAAATATAAGGCCATTGGCATTGAAAAGTGATTAATTATTATGAAAACTAAACTTTTCTTTTTTGGCCGATCTCGGCCATTTAAGCATAGGGTAGCGGCATGCAAACGGGATCGTGCTGAAAATAAAAAAAATGGGAAAACTTAATTTTAAGTAAAATCTGCATTTTGCCATTATAGTCAATGGCATGCAGAATGTAAACAACACCAGGGAGCACTGATTGTCAAGGGGAAAGGGTCAGTGTTAGTGAAGTAACTAATGATCTACACACTGGGGTATGCAAATGAGGGGAGTTATACTGAATCACAGATTTCTTCAAAGTGTCAGCTTGTACCTAACCGTGTAGGTGCAGCAATACAACAATGCAAGTGTAAGAGCTGAATGACTTCATAAGGGGGTGTGTCATGCTTGCTGTAAGCTCATTGGAGCTCTGTGGCCCGTGTTTGCCCTTAGCTAAGCACAGCTAAGGAAGGGGGTGTGTCAGATTGCCTGAGCAGTTTGTACAGAGCCTAAATGGGTGTACGCACTGCACACTTTGTTTTAAACAAAAAAAAAAGAGGAAATGGCAGCACGGTTTACATTTCAGCACTGGGTATTTACAGCATGCCTCAGGGCTTAAATAGGGAGGAACTGGGAAGGGGAAACAGCAGTAGGAAGGCAATCACAGAGAACTAGCATATATGGCAGGTGGAATCAGAATCAGCCAAATACACATGCAGCAGCCCAGCATACTACTATAAACTATGCAAACACCTTTCAGACTGTTTCTTGGGGAAACAGCAGTAGGATGGCAATCAAGGAGAACTATCATAGCTGGCAGGTGGAATGTATCAGAATCAGCCAGTTACACAGGCAGCAGCCCAGCACACTACTATAAACTATGCAAACACCCTACATACTATTTTTTCCCACAAACTCTACACCACCGGTGTACACAGATGGGGGATTTTTAACTGGCAAAACTAACTAAAAATGTTAGAGGCTGCTGCTGCTTTACTCCATCAATATGTGCTAGAGACGGGTGATGAGGAGGAGAATGCTGACAACTGACCCACAGTGAGGAGGAGGAGAGGAGTGTACAGACCCAGGGTAACCTACCAGGGCCTACATGAGCTGGAGATAGTAGAGCACTATAGGGTGGACAGGGACATTCTACAGCAAATCGTTGAGCTGTGCCAGCCACACCTCACACACAGAACTAATAAAGGGGAACCCATCCCAATGGATACCAAGGTATGTGTAGGCTTAGGAATACTAGCCACACCCACATGTACCTTCCAAAGACCAACTGGGGATATCATGGGGGTTTCACAGGCATCAGCATCCAGGGTACTCAACCAGTTCCTGGATGCCATGACACAATATGCCATTGAGCACATATATTTCCCCACTGCCCGTGAGGCACTGACCACAAGTATGCATCTCTTACACCATATAGTAGAATACCCTGAGGTAGTTGGTGCTATAGACTGCAAGCACATCCACATCAAAGCACCACCCGGTGAGTGGAGTAGGGTCTACATAAACTGCAAGGGCTTCCCCTCAATCAACTGCCTATCCCTTCGATAACCACATCGCCACAACAGTCAGGAAATCCTTCTATGTGGCACACCTTATCACGAAGGGCTTTTCATCCAGAAAAAAGGAGGTCATTGTCCCACTGTACTCATCCCTCATTAGACCCATTATAGAATACAATGCCCCATTTGGTATGTACCTCTCAAGACATCTGCAACAACTGGAAAGGCCTCAGAAATACCTCACTAAAAGAATCACAGGCCTAAAGCAGATACCCTACGCTGACCGCCTTAAAAACTCCAGCTATACTCTGTCGCATATCGTCTACTCAGAGGCGATCTCTGCTTAACATACAAGGCCATGTCAAACCCAGAGCTGTTGGACATGCTACACTTAAAGAAATCCTAATCCCTCAGAGCTACACGCTCCAGGGATCTAAACCTTGTCATCACAATAAACAAAACATGCTGGAGGGATAGGTTCCTGACCCAGAGACTCCCCAGACTCTGGAATAGATTGCCCATACATGTAAAGCAGAGTGCCTCTTTGGACCTCTTAAAGAGGAACCTTGACGATTGGATGGGAGAAAGGAAATTCACCCCAGAGATCACGTCAGTTGCCCAGCTAGACAGGGGTCCAGGAAAGTAAATAATGTAGGAAGAAATAGCCAGGGAATTGTTATGGCTAGGCTTGTATAGGCCCTAGGGCTGATAGCCTAGTACCAACCTATGAACCTATGAACTGCCAGGTTGTGTGCGATGCCCAGAGCATTATCATGAATGTGTGTGCTGGCAGCCCTGGAAGCTATCACAACTCCCACATCTGGCATTGCTCACAGCTGTATCAGGCATTTGCCAGGGGGGACATCCCATATGGCCATCTAGTGGGGGATGCTGGCCATACATTGGAGCCGTGGCTGATGATACCCATCAGAAATGCACACACACCTGAACAAGAAAACCGTAATGAGGCACATGCACAAACCAGGATCATTGTAGAGGATGTGTTTGGGATGATCAAGCTATGTTTCTGCTGCCTTGACATATCCAGTGGAGCCTTGCAGTACTCTCCAGCTACATGTACACAAATGTTCATAGTATGTGCCATGCTACACAATATGATCCTGCAGGAACAGCATGGGGCAGGGCCACACAGCCCCCTACCATTGCCAAGGCCAGCACAGGCACAGAGGGACTCAGAGGAGGAACAGCCTGTGCATGCCCCTGTAGGCAGAAGAAGGCATGCCCAGTATGCTCAGACCTTGGCAAAGAGGCAATGCACAGCACACACACTATGACACTGTAGGGACTCAGGGACTGATACCTCTCTCTGACTCACACATACAGTAAAAGGGATGGCAAACATGACACTACCTGAGCTTAACCATGTATAGGGAGTGTACTATGTACATCCAACATAGTCAGCCCTCCAGCACCATCCTCAATACTGGCCCAGCAACAAGGTAAGTCACTCTTCCTATCAATTACTGAATGGAGTAGTATGTTCTCATAGTTGTATGTATGATATGGATGCAAGCATGCAAGGGAATTGGGTGGCTGAATGGGATAGCAGCAGACAGCTATATGGTTCAGCATGAAATTCATAACAAATACTGATGTCAACATACTAGGCAGCACTGCAGAAGGTGACAACTCCCACCGCAGTACGTGTGATGGCCCAAATAACTGTGGGTGTCAATAGGTCACACAGATGGATGTCAATGAGGGTCACATACCCACCACCAGCCTCACCCAGCAGGACAGGTGTAGATGACCATAAAGAAAGGTTGGGCTAAGGCCCCCAAATGATGGCAATGGTGAACAGCCCCCCACCAGACCTATACAGACATACTACAACAGGTCTGGCAGTTTAGTTCTGAAGGGGAAGAAGTCTGAAACTGAAATTTATGCCATTAAGATCTAACGTGTGTACTCTACTGATATGCCTCCTTTCTGCATGATAGATCACAATACAATATGAAATGGAAGCCAACAGAGTAACCAAAATACCAGTAAAGTCATTGCAAATGTTTGAAGTCTGCAGGTGTACACATCCCCCCTCCCAATCCCATGTAGAAATGCAGTAACCAATGGCCTGATGCACTTGAAAATGCCCTACAGTCCTCTGGCAAAGGCCCATGCCTCACCCATGGTGCCAATGTACAGAATGTCAGGGGGTCCCAACTAACAACCTAACAGAGTAAATAGAAAACAAATGCAAGGCCATGATGACAAATGCCAGTAGCATGCCTCCCCATGTCCTACTGCAAGGATTATAGACCAGGCCATAAATACTACTGAGATAAAGGCCCAACTATAGGGATACCTCTGAGATATTGTTTACATAATGTTAGGAAGAGGAGAGAATAACAGAGGGGGTGTAGAAGCATGGATGTCATGCAGTGTGTGAAGTCTGAAACTCTAATGTCCACCCATACTACTCCCTGACTGCAAACCCATGAATGAATAGACACAAAACTGCTTGTAAACCAGAATGTGAAGGTAAACTGACCTGATATATGAGTCCTCCCTCTGGATAACCTGGGTGTATCTGTACAACTGAGAGGTATGGCCCCAGCAGGATATGGCCATTCTGTGCAGTTGAGAAAAGCACAAGAAAGGGATCCCCAGCCAGCATACTAACAAGGTGCTGGACCATTTACACAGAACCAGCAGTTATTGTCTGTAGCTACCACTCCACAATGGGAGGTGTGTGCCAGAATGTGTAGTCTATATGTCTCAAAATATTGGTCTCGGCTTCATTTATCTTGTATTTCCCTGGTAAATAACTATGAGCAAAGAATGATAACTGTCAATAGTTGATGACATGATACATCACAGTGTAAAACTAGTATGTCAGAAAATCTATGCTATAATAATGGGAAATTTCATGAAAATCACCCAATCTAACCAGTTAATTAAAAACTTATTAATATCCATTTTTCCTATTGCTTATACAAATGAGTGTTTATTCTCCTTTGATAAGAATAAAATGCTTGAATTTAAGAATAATGACTTAGTATACTGGAACCAATTCTTATCCACCAATAGAATTTAACCAGCTAACCATCTAATTACTAGATATAGTCTACATAATAATAACTGGATAGATATACAAACTTGCAGAGAATTTATACATAACAGAACTATATTTTCTTTACAAACCCATGGAAACAACATACCAAAAACATTAGAATTATTAACTAATATAATTAATGGTTCTTTGAAAGGCACCTCATTTACATCCTTAATATATAAAGTTATTAGATCTGATTGTAGTTTTACACATGCTTCTTTTTGGGAGTACTCCACCAAAATAAATAATGGAGAATTTACTACTAACAACAAGAAACTCCTTCTGAAATCAGTACAAAAAACAATTTCTACTTACTGGAAAATATACACGTGGAAATTCCTTCACAGGAGTTATTATACACCTCAAAAAATTGCAAATATGTACAAAAAATGATAGGAAATGGTGGTGGTGTAAAGCAACAGAAGCTGATTGGTTCCATATGATTGTTGCATGTACTATGTTATCTCAATTTTGGAAGGAATTTGAATGTTTCTGTAAGGCCTTATGAAAATATAATTCTGAAATTTCAAATTCTCTCATTTTATTTACTGTACCAATACCAAAAGTCATACCCAGATCTCAAACACATCTTCTTTGGTCAATACTTGCAGTTGCAAGAAAGGTTTTGACAAAAAATTGGAAAACTAACTCTCCTATATCTTTTAGAAATGAATTTATTTATTTAGCCACAAATCTACGTGAAAAGGAAATATCTAGTTTAAAAATCAAAACAAAGAATTTAACACACAAATGAATTGCTTGGAAAAAATTACAATCATTACTGAAAAAGTTTTAGATGATTTCCTGAATGTATAAGGAAGTATATTCTTGTTATGGACTTTGTAAATAGTTTGTTTCAATTCTGATTGTAAATATGTTATTACTCTTGTTAAAAAAAGAAAAACATTTTTGAAAAAAAAAAAAAAAAAGAAAATCTATGCTACAACCAAACATGTCACACAAGCAACACAGACAGCAATAGTTATAGTATCCCCCGAATGTTATGCCCATTGTGTCTCCATATTTGCAACCTATCTACAGATATCTTGCAGAAACAGTTTGCTAGGTGTAGCTGTAGCACACAAAACCCTGAACTGGAGTTCAACCCTCCCTGGAATGGGATGCACACATTCAATACAGAAGGTCATACTGGGCATGTCCCTACACTTAGAGAAATGAAACCCTTGTTTCACAACACAGTGGACTACAGATATCGGTTATTCGCAGCTGTCTATGCACATACACCAAGTTGTACATCATTGATACTTCATACACACACATTGGAGAGGAATATTCACACATATCTAAGGCCAACATAATATAATATGTCAAACATACACACACGCACAGACGTGGGGAAGAGAAAGACAGACAGCGACAGAGAGAATCCCATTATGAGGCTTTTCCCACCCAGTACACATCCCATTGGCCTATATCACATGATGTGCTGATGACATTCACTGCAGAAATACCTTTGGTTAGCCCCCAGCCCTATGGTCTCAGTGGTGCTTGTGATAACTGTATAACACTACAGTTCAAATAAGTATTCATGTAGCAATTGTAATCTCAGTCCTGTCAAATGTCAAGTTGTGTGTGTGTGTTTCTAGATGAATTTGGTTGAGGACATTCACACACACACTAAACTTCCCTTATAGGTTCATAGGTTCATAGGTTCATACTAGGCTATCTGCCCGAGGGCATTTACAAGCCTAGCCCATAGTTTTGTGGCTTACGCCACCCCTTTAGTATGGGGAACTATACCCATTATTTTGCTGTGCCTCTGTCGAGCAGTGACACTGAGGTAATCCCTGGGGTATATCTGCGATATCTGCGTTATCCCTCCTTAAACACTGCTGCTGCTATCACTCACCTTCAAAGATACCTTTGGACAGCTTTCCAACATATAAGCTCTGTGGTGGTTGTGATAACTGTGGAATACTATAGTATAGCAAACTAGTTAGGTAGGAGTTCTAAGCCTGGTTCTGGCAACTGAAAAATGTGTGTGTTTGTGTAAAAGAGTGTGTGTCTTTATAGAGACCTGATTTTGTGGTCATTCACACTTACTACATTTCCCTTACCCCTCCTTTAACACTTCTGCTGACGTCACTCACCTTAGAGGTATGTTTGGACAATGTTCTACTGATAATCTCTGTGGCACATGTGATAAATGCGGAACAATGTAGTAGCAATAACTACATAGGCAGGGGTTTGAATCTCATTCCTAGCAAGTGTATGTGTGTACATATATGTTTGTACCTTAACAATTTAGGCCCCAGTACACTTCTCAGTGCCTGACTTTAGCAGTCCTGTAGATGTCATTCAACTTAGAAGTACCTGTTGGAAACCCTAAACCATGTAAGGTCTGTGGTGCATGTGGTAAATGTGTAACCATAATGGTCTGAAAACATAGCTAGATAGAGGTTTGAACCTTACTCCTGACAAATATAAATGTGTGTAGGGTAAAATATTTTGAGAAATCTCTCACACACTACATCACCCAATGCCAGTATTTACAAGGGCTGGTGATGTTTCTCACCTTAGAAGTACCTTGGGACAATATCCATCCTATAAGCTCTGTGGCACATGTGATAAATGCGTAACACTGTAGTAGCAATGCATAGCTAGGTAGGCATTCAAAACTCAGTACTGGCAAGTGTGTGTGTGTCTCTGTGTCTATCATCAGTATCCTTTGTGGGTGTTGGTGTGATTGTGTAATAACACAGGATCCATTGGGGGTGGGTTTTGCTAAATTATTATATTGAGGACCTGGTATATGTCTCAATGTCCACATTACAAGGCCAACAGTTGTCAAACACTGTAGAGGTTGGTGTAGACAATCCACAGCCCTAAATGTCTAGTGCCATGTGCAATGACTATGTGATGGTATAGATTAGTGAATAATATAAGCAACCCTTCTAATACTCAGAGATCACTTTCCACCCATGGATCATACACAAACACACTTGGCTAGGCAGCAATCACTATATCGGTAGTTCTCCTGCAAATTACCTCACAGGTAGTACCAACAGTGTGATTGCAGTGGACTACATGCCTGTTGACCACAACAGTGCCACTGACATTAGAAAGTACTTTGATGTGTTACATCTCCTGACTGTGTGTTATCCAGCAAGTAAAAGGACATGGCACCCTGTTCCATCCCCTCAGTAGCCCAATCAATGTGTACAGTGGCCCTTTTGCCATGTTCCCCACTGGATGCCTGCAACAACTGTAGAGTCTGCAAATGTACCCCACAAAGGGAATACCATGCCTTATATGCATGCCTTGTATGGACAGATGCCAATAACTCCAACGAATCCCTGTATCATACTATGTAGGTGCAATCACTACCTAAGTTACATAGCCAGGTCTCACCAAATGAGGTCAGGAATGCTACTTCTGAAGATACCAACCTGTCCACACGACATGCCCCAGAGACCTCAAGCACACTTCCACACTTCAAAGAACATGCATGTGGGACATGTGCACAAATGCCCTACACTGACCTCCTCAAAAAACTCCAGCTTTACTCCGTAGCATATTGCCTACTCCGAGGTGATCTCTGCCTAACATATAAAGGTATGTCAAACCCAGAGCTGTTGGACATGCTACACCTAAAGAAATCCCAATCCCTCTGAGCTACACGCTCTAGGGACCTAAACCTGTCACCACAATAAACAGGACATGCTGTAGGGATAGATCCCTGTCCCAGAGACTTCCTATACTCTGGAACAAGCTACCCATCTATGTCAAGCAAAGTTCTTCATTAGCACTCTTCAAAAAAAATCTTGATGAGTGGATGGGAAATAGGAAATACACCCCCGGGGATCACTTCTGTGTCTCTGCTGGACAGTAGCACAGGAAAATAACTTTCTTGGGTGGCGTAAGCTATGGAACCTTGCTGGCTAGTCTTACGTAGGCCCTTGGGCTGATAGCCTAGTACCTACCTATGAACCTATGAAGCCAGACACTGTCCATGTTATGGAATATAAATCACATATATGTGAAGCAATGCACATCACTGGCCACCCACAACAAAAATCTGGATGAGTGGATGGGGAATACAGTACCCACCTCTGGGGACCACTTCAGTGACTATACTCCTGAGCCACACTGGGGTCTATGGTCCATTCACCTACTACACACCTATGAAGCTATGAACCTATGGATCTCAGTACTGGTAAGTGTGTGTGTGCACATGTGTGAATAGTAATCTCAGTGTGTTTGGTTGATGAATATCCCCTGTGGCTGTGGTTATTAGCAATCAGAGGTGTGTCCAGACCACAACATGTACCATTCTCCATTCTACAACAGATGTAAATCAACATATACCTATGTACAACCCTCAGCCCTATAATCTGTGAGGCATATGCAATCACTGTGTTATGGACCGGGGATTTTAGTGCAAATACTGCACCCTGCCTATGCAGTGCTGGATGTTTTACCACACTGCCATACTCCATGGTCTTGCTGCAGGGCCACATCCTGGTGACACACAGACAGAATGGAAATGGGATACAGCATGTGAGAACACATTCTCTCAGCGCTCCACTTGTGGGGGGAGAGAGGGGTAAAGCTGGCAATGAATGTGTTGCCAAGACTGTGGCCAAGATCTGTTGTCTCAGGAGAGGTATTATTGTTGTGCAATAACTCACAGCACTTGTGTTTAATGCTGTGGATGTTGTTGATGTAACTATCAAAGGCTGTTGTGACTGTTGTCAGTGTCTGCTGCATGTCTGCCATTATAGATGCCTATAGGGGATTCCATGAGGGATCCAAAGTTATGTTTGAGGCTAATAAGGGAGCTCAACAGTCATTGGACAGCACCTTTCTCTAAAACAGTGTCCTCCTTCTGATTTATACTTTAGTAATGGCAAGGGACCATCACATTGTCTCCCAGTGTTTGGAGGACAGTGCCTGGGTTCTGTTGGCTCTGGCTAGTACCATGCATTCATGTACCTGTTTGTACAGTGCCTATGTGTATGATTCCACAGTCATGCAGCTATTTCCCATTGCCATGGGTGCAGTGAAGACATCCACCCTGTTTTCATGGCTGCAAAGTCAGCTTTGGAGAGGTTTTGCAAGGTGGTTATCTTTGTGGTGGGTGTGGCTGACATGTGGAGCTCCATGTTGATTACAGCCTGTGTGAATCTCACTATGCAAGGATTGACATCTGTGGATGAGCAAAAGTCCCACATTTAAGTAGTCAACACAGGTCAAGGTTGTTGCATCCTCTACCAGGGGTCAGTATGAGCTGGTCCAGGGCAATGGAAATGATGAATCCAAGAAGTGTTGGGCCACTGTACTGGTGCTTAGCTACTTTCCCCAGGTGATGGAGGGGTAGTTGAAGACTCACTATGTCAGTGTTGTGTTGGACCATCATAGATGGCAGGGTGTTGAGGAATGTGCATTGACAGTCTAGAGACATAGATGAGGATCCATAGCAGGCTATGGTCTGGATTGTACTATAACCCCAAGGCAGTTGTACCGGAAGTATCTCCAATGCATTATGATGGGATACTAGTCTGGAGGTGTTCCTAGCCATAATGAATATGGAGACAACACCACCTGTGGAGGTGTGGTGTGGTCCATGTTTGGGGGCTGACAGCTGTGGAATGCATCATAGCCTGAAAATGCAAGTCTGCTGTCTGCTGCTGTGAACCACCTCTCCATTACAGCAGACATGTGTCCTCCACTCCAACAACTGCTATGAGTGACTGCATCCCAACAGATGTCTACTGTTGAGCAGCATGACCCTCAGACTGCATACATGTGTAGCTGTTATGGTGGTAATAACATTAGGAACACTACATAATAAGGCATCATAGGGGTGGCAAGACACTTAGCCAGTACCTGGAAACCCAGCGGTGACAGATGTAGGACATCTGTGATAAGTCATTGGGTTCTGTCAATCATGTCATCCCAAGCAGAGAGGTACTGGATCCCCTGAGAATGACACATAACAAGTAAGTCAGTGTTGCAGTCAATCATCTGTTGATAGTACCGCAGCATCATTCTGGGTAACAGCGGTGCATTGCCCAGGGCTACTGTCACATCTGCTTGGACCACTCTTGTCATGTAGTCCAGGGAGGTGTGTCCCAAGTTATTCACACCCACATGGATACACAGTGATACTCATAGTTGTTGTGGAGTGCCATGACTGGCTGTGTCATGTGTTGGATGCTGGCATGTGATAGATATTTGGCTATTACCTGCTCCATATTCAACTTAGTGAGTGTGATATGTGTGTGCCTCAGTACTGAGTTGCCCATGATCACTGTACTGTGCAAGGTGGTTGGCCTTAGAAGCTTAGGTTGAGGGGCACACTGTGTAGGCAAAATATGTGTCCCTTGTTATGTGCCATGTTGTGGTATCTGAGTGGGTGTCTGTCTTGCTGGTCTGTGCTGTTTGGGTAAATGTCCACTGAGTGCCTCTGGGAAGGTGGGTGTGTGGGTATTCACTGTATGTCATGGCTGTCAAAGTGTGTGTCATGGTGAGCTTCGTGTTCCACATGGTGTGATGCAGATGTTGATCATATCCTCATGACCTGAGAGTCCAGTCTTTGCTGGAGAGTGCATATGTCCACATTGGGAAATATATGGGTAACCCTCACAGGTCTGAGTGTTTGGAGTTTAGAGGGGAGGGTTGTTTGTGTACATGAGGCAGTTGCAACAGTGCCTCAGACTGGACAAGTGCTCCAGGTTAATGGGTGAAAGCACAGATAACCACCCTACAAACATGCCAGGAGGGGTGGACATAACTAGTAAGTACTGGGGCTACATCTGTGATGAATGAGTACTGCTGATGGCTCACAGGTGTGCCATATTTCTTGATACAATAACCTGGTGAAATTCCAAGCCATAATGCTAGTTGAAGTGCAAGACAGGAAGAACTAGCATGATGTACGGGTGGAACAGAAGGCAGACTGTCTGCCCTCTGTAATACTTTACCACAGCTGTGCAGTTACCAGCAGCTTTAGCCATGTGAAAGTTCAGTAAGCTTTGTAGCATGTGCTGTAACTGCATTACACTATAGTAGACATACCCAGATAGGCAGGAATTCTAATCCCAATACTGGCAAGTGTGTGTGTGAATAATGTGCTGTCTGGCTGATACCATTTTTGACCTGTGTATTACCCTTCACAATTCCCTTCACTCCAATTTAGTAGTCCTGTTGATGTCATCCACCTTAGAAGTACCTTTGGAAGAGGTGGAAACGTATAGGTTCTGTGGCACATCTGATAACTGTGTAGCACTATATTAGGAATACCTAGATAGGCAGGCGTTCTAATCCCAATACTGGTAAGTGTGTGTGTGAATCATGTATTTTTTAGCTTATACCATGTTTGACCTGTGTACTACCCTTTATACTTCCTTTCACTCCAGTGTAGTAGTCCTGTTAATGTCATCCACCTTAGAAGTACCTTTGGAAGAGGTGGAAATGTATAAGCTCTGTGGTGCATCTGATAACTGTGTAGCACTACAGTAAGAATACCTAGATAGGCAGGAGTTCTAATCCTAATGCTGGCAACTGTTAATGTGTGTGTGAGGATCACATCTTGTGTGACTTGTATCATTTTGATCTGTATACCATACATGGCTGGTGACCCCCTCCCACTGCCATTACTTTATATAGTGTGGTAACAGCATCTGCCTCACATGCAGCAGGTTAAACCATTGTACAGTCCTCTGTAGAAATGTGTCTGGAATATCCATATGTTTGCAATCTATACATGGTCAGAAGTGGTCTGTGTGCCTTAATAATGCCCATGTATGTGATATTATAGCCAAATAGGCCACAGTGAGTGTACTGACACATATGGCAGCATGAGGTATCACACCTGATTGAAACATCATGCTGATATGACGTTTGCCACCCTCACAGGTGGCCAGCCTTGTAGGTGGAATTACATGAGTCCAGATGCTTGGTTTTACAGGTGAACTGTTCTTGTTATGGGTCACATTACAGGCTGGAAGAGGTGTGGACTGTCATATTGTGGTCCTAATTAGTATGCAACAGGAACACCTTGCATCTTAAGAGGGGTGTGTACACAATTTATATCCACTGTATACTACTAATGTGTCACGCATGATGCTACCTTAGGCCGTTTGTCCAGCCCATTTTGCTGGCCTCTGTCCAGATGTCTTCACACTGACAAGTTCTGACATATGCTACAGGAATGTTGAATTCACGTCAGATAGGCCCCAGTGGTGACCACTGTGATGCAATTCAGTTAACCCCAGCACAGGTGAAAATGCACAACAAGCAATATAGCAATTACATAAAGCAATATAGTTATTACTGATGGCTGTGTGCATGTTAAATTGCATGTGCTTCACATGCCTGGGGTATTGCCAGGCAACAACAGAACAATGTTATACTCACCAGCTTCAGGCTGCTTTCCCATATGAAGACCAGAGGGTCCTAGGTAGTTGTGAGAGGGAGTTATTGTCAGCAGACTCACATGTGGCCTTGATACAGGATGGATGCAGCATGTCTGCACATCTACAGTACTAACCGCAATAATACATAATGTCCTGTCCTCACCATAGATGTGCACCTCTGTGCATTAGAAAACTCCATCTACAACTGCAATTGGACCAGACACATGTATGTAGATACAATACAGATACATGTATGTCTGATACATTAGTGTACTTATCCCCACTGGGCCCTTACCTGCACGGTCCTAGTCCAGTGTGTGTGTGTGTGTGTGTGTGTGTGTGTGTGTGTGTGTGTGTGTGTGTGTGTGTGTGTGTGTGTGTGTGTGTGTGTGTGTGTGTGTGTGCAACCCACCTCCACAATGCTTCCCTCAGCATCATGGCTTGTGCATTGGGCGTGTGCCCCAAGTTTGTTGAGGAGCTCCTCGGTGGGTGTCAATGGGGGCTGGATGGCTGGGCCTCCACCTATGGCTAGCTGGTCCCTTGCTACAGCAGCAGCCCATTGATGGGCATGGTGGATGAGGTTGGTTGCCCGATGCTGCACATACTCATAAGTTCTGCTGTGCAGGCCAGCATCATTTACACTGTGTTCCACACTGTTCCACAGGGCAGTACTCTCCAGCACATTTTCTGCTCTCCATCCAAATAACAGGGCATAATGTTCAATCACATATTGGGTGATGATCTCAGAATACTGGTAGGTGAGCACTCTGGATGTTACCTGGAAGACATAAACAGGAAGAAGGTCAAAGGACCTCACACACATCAACAGTGGTTATTACTTGCAAATAATCCACACTGCACCAAAACCCTCCAAGCTATTATGGCTATAGAAGCTTGCAATACATGCCTGTCCCTGAGCTATCTTATTCCCCCCAATGTTGAACACTTGATTGCATAATCCTCTGTTCTCCATTCATTTATGTGTAGAGGGTTGACAGTGGGCATCTTCCATGTGGATGGTGGCAGGTCTGTGTTTGACTGTGGTATGTGATGGAGCTGTGAGCACATGCCTGAGTTCATGTAGGAGGCAGACAGTGATGTAATTATGCCTCATGGAGATATGCTATTGTTGCCATCAGTAGGCAATATGTACATGCTCACCATTGCTGAGGGGAGGAGTGTGGTTGATGTGCATATCCCCCTGTACAAGTTGTTGCCTGCATCTATGTGTCCCTGTACTGCCAATGTAGCAACCTATTATGTGGTTTGTGTATTGCTGCTGTCCACCAAAGGGGATTACTCTACCTTGGTGGAGGCTGGATATACACGTCAGGTACTGCTGTGTCCATATAGCTGCAGTGGATATAAAGGGTACACACCCCTGATACACTGCCTGGTATTTGTGCAATTGGAACATGACACGACAATAACGCATTTCATAATTCCCACCTGCAGTGTGACCTATAGCCTGTACAATTCAATTGAAAACATAACAATCTGGTCTATGAAAACATATTTTTATTTATTTATTTATTTTACATTTGCTGACCAGGATAGTCCAACTGGATGCATGTCGATTTTCAGCGGAGGCCCGGGGAGAAAAGCTCCAAGGGTAAGCAGATACAGCATTACATAATACCAGCATTACATATTACAAACAGACTATTTACAGAGATTACATCAGTAAGCAAGTTAAACAAGTTCCACAGGTTACAGTTAATCTTGAGCACAAGTCAGGATTAAATTAAATTACACAGTAAACTGGTTAACAGATTTTTACACATTCTAGAGAGAGTTAGCCAGGCTTGATACATTGACATAGCCAGTTAAGTGACAAATGTTGTTTGAGTCTAGTTTTAAATTGACCTAAAGTGGAAAGTAAGGTAATATCAGCTGGAAGAGAGTTCCAGGATCTACTTACAGAGTTTGCAAAGAGAGAATCACTGGCTGTGTTATTAATTTTGCTAGTCTGAATTAGTAGTTTGTTAGAGGATCGAAGCGGTCTAGGATTGTTATCGGGGGTGATAATATTTTTAAGTGCAGGAGTATTGTCCAGATTATAGAGGATTTTATAGGCCATAATCAGTTGGTTATACTGGATTAGGCTGGGTAGTTCAAGCCACCCAAGCTGATTTAGATTGATGCAATGATGTGCCCTAAAAGGCAGCCCAGTGGCAAACTTGGCAATGTGGTTGTAGCAAATTGAGAGTTTGTTAAGGACAGTCTTGTTTAAATTTGAGAGTAGAGGGGATGCATACAGAAGGGTTGAAAGAAGGTGAGAGAGAGCTATGGCAATTTTAGCTGGAGAGGTTAGGAAGGCTTTTATTCTGTAAAGTGACCCTAGTTTTTTATTGATGGTTTTGATAGTTTGGTTAACATGTAGGTCAAATTTTAGATTATTGTCTATGATGACACCTAATAGTTTTGTAGAAGGGTCAGGGGAGATTATTGTGCCATCATTTGATTTTATGGTAAAGGTGAAAGTGGTAGACCTACGTGTTGGTAAAAATAACAGCATTTTAGTTTTTTTGGGATTTAGGATCAGACAATGTTCAGAAAGCCAGTTTTCTATTGTATTAAAGGTGGTCTGGGTAGCTGACCATAACTCTACTGGAGATGTGGCTGAGCAAATCAGAGTAGAGTCATCAGCATATTGGATACAGCTGACTTTTGGGGATGACAGTATAAAGGTCATTAATGAAGATGGAGAATAGCAAGGGCCCTAGTATAGAGCCTTGTGGTACTCCAATGATGTTAGGTAGAAGGTTAGAGAGTTTGTTCTGCCAGAGGACAGCCTGCTCTCGACCACTCAGGTAGGATTGAAACCACTGGAGGGCACCAGTATCTAGATAGAATGATTGCAGGGTGTGGATTAAAAGTTGGTGATCAACCATATTGAATTCCTTGGAAAGATCCAAAAAGAGGGCTGAGGATATATAATTATTGTTGTGATTATGGTTTATGGTGTTAGTAAAGGCTAGGAGGGCTGAAGTAGTGCTGTGATGAGGATAGAAGCCATGCTGAGTGTCTGGCATAAGGCAATTTTGGATTAGGTGGTGCATGAGTTGTCTATGAATACATTTTTCCATAATCTTTGCAAGTGGAGAGAGTATAGCTATTGGCGTCAGTAGAGCTGCCTCCTTTGTGAAGTAGGATTACATAGGATATTTTCCAGATGGTGGGAATTTTAGCTTCTACTATGGTTCAATTGATTAGTATTGAGATGGGGTAAGCAATAGCATCAGCTTATTTTTGTAGGTACTCGGCAGGGAGTTGATCAGCAGAAAGTGTAGTGGGTTTTAATTTTTTGATCAAGGTACGGATAAGTGAATTGGTGACTGGTTGGAAGCTGAACACGAGTAGGTTTCTAGGGGTGCTACTTTCAGGACCAGGGGAGCTAGGAGGTAGTTGGCTAGCTAGGGCTTAAATTGTTTCAGTAAAGAATTGGTTAAAACTATCAGAAACATCTTCAGGGGATTTATCAATAGTAGCAGCAGGGATTGGGGTTGAAGTTTGTCCAGGATGTAATAGATTATTTAAACCTGCCCAAAACTTCTGAGGGTTATTTTGATTTACTGTCTGTAAATTACAGTAGTATTGTTTTTTGTCTTGTAAAATTGATTTTTTGGTTTTGTTCCTGGATTTCCTGTATTTAATGTGATCTTGAGGGTCTTTAGAAGAACGCCATAAAGCCCATGCTTTGTTTCTCAGGGTAATTTTGAGTTTAGACTCTATAGAAAGCCATGGTGCAGTTTTTGCTTTGGTTCTCTTTGAATGAACAGGTGCATGCAAATCAAGGATCTCAAGGAATTTGTTGTTAAAGTATGCTACTGCTTCCTTTAAGGGGAGGTGTTTTAGAATAGACCAATTACATGAGTTTAGTTCTTGATGGAATTTGGCAGGGTCAACGTTTTTATTGTTTCTAACCTTTCTGAGTAAGGGTTGTTGGGAATTAATGGTTTTGTGCTTAATTACATATGTGAGAAGGTGATCGCTTAGGCCATTAAGGAGGGTGTACAGTTGGGGGTGACTGTTTATGAGTACCCAGTCAAGTATACTTTCATTTTGGTTGGGTTTACCTATCCTGGTAGGGGTGGATATGATTTGTGTAAATGCATGCAGGTTAATATGGGTGGTTGGGGATTCTGAGGAACAGGTGCCCCAGTCTATATTAAAGTCTCCAAGTTGTAGGGTTTCTTGGGGGTAGTGACATGATAGCCAGTGCAGGATATCTTCAAATGTAGATATATTGTTACCTGGGGGAATGTACATACAGATGATATTAATGCATTTATTTTTATTAAGTTGCAATTTGGTGGCAAGAATCTCTGAGTTATTAATCTGAGGAGGTTGTATTACATCTATGGTGACATTCAACTCAGATTTATAGAGTACAGCTACCCCACCCACCTTCCTTGAAGCACGATTCAGCCTGTGTATGTTGTACCCAGGTGGCAACACTTCATTGTCTTTAGTGTTAGGTTTTAACCAGGTTTCAGATAAACAGACAATCTCAGGGGAGTGGACATCCAGAAGTCCAGGTGGCAACACTTCATTGTCTTTAGTGTTAGGTTTTAACCAGGTTTCAGATAAACAGACAATCTCAGGGGAGTGGACATCCAGAAGTGCATGCAATTCATGTACCTTGTTATTAATGCTTCTAATATTGAGATGACAGACTAGGAGAGAGTTAGTTGGCCTATTAATTGTAGGTTTGTAGCTTAGATTGCAAGTAGAGGGGGTATGTGTATCTGAAGTGAGTGGGCCAGGGTTGGGGTGAATATCACCACCAAGTATTAGGTTGAGTCTATACTTGGTGATGAACGTCAGGAATTTCTCCACAAAAAGAACTCACACCGCTCTTTCTCCGGTACCAATCACCACTGCTTCCACGTACTAGTAGCACGCCTCAGTGAACACAAAACTGTCTTTACTTGATGTTTAAAAACCAAGTCTTTTTATTGTTGAAACTTTAAATGCGATTGTTTAAACATACATTTTTCGTCAGGACTCCTGTCCCAACTTCATCAGAAGTACAAACCGCCCCTAAACTACGTTCAACTAATATACCTTCTTTGCCCAGTTAATGTGTTAATTAATTGAACACAATTTAAAATTTAAAGTAGATGCCTTAAAGAGCCCTAAAGTGACTAAGTGCTGTGTGATTTAATAAAAAAGAAAAAAGACTCATTATTCACTTGTTTTACATTGTAATGTCATTGTTGTTTGTTTATATATGCATGTATACATGCATATATATACTTATATGTACACACCTTTATGTGTTTGAGTCTCATCATTGACCTATCTTTTTCTTAATATTTAATCTTTCAACATATGAATTGACAATAACATAAAATATATATTACATTTGATTTGATGAAGTTACTCTCAATAATATTATCAATAATATCAATAATATTGTTAATATTAATGTTGGAACTATTTATTGATAGTAAATGACAAGTATGTATAAATGTATACAAATAAATAAATACAAATAAATCTATATAAATAAATAAATGTAAATAAATCTAAGTATTGTGTACTTATTATATTGTGTTATATTATATAATATTATGCCCATTCTTCCAAGCTGACCGGGTAAACACCATATGTTAAGTTATGAATTATGTGTTGTATATTATGAAATGTCTGTTTTACTTACTAATTGTTAACTTCTGGATACATGTCTCTTATTAACAAAACTGATTTAATTAAAAAAGTCTTTTAAAAATTTTTTTTTTTTTTAATTTTTTAATTTTTTTAATTTTTTTTAAAAATATATGATACGCCAATATTTGCATAAATGTGAATGTATAACTGTACATGTGTAATTGTTCAATATAAATAAAGCTACATTAATAAAAAATTTTTTTAAATTTCTTAAAATTGTAATTATAGACTGTGACAATTTAAAAATAAATTTAAATTTAAATTTTATCTATCCAGATTTTTCAATCTCAAAATGCATTTCAATGAACACACTTCGTTGATACCTGGAGCTCTACATGCATTAGTTCTTAATTGCCATAATAGATCCCTTCTTTCTAAGAGGAGGCTGTCATTCACACCTCTGTTGTCTGACACTATTTGTTCTATGACTCTAAAATTAAATTTATGGTTTGGGAACACATCTATGTGTCTAGCTAAAGCATTTTCCATTCTTTTTGCATTTATGTTGTAAATGTGTTCTTTTATTCTTTCTACCAATCTCCTGTCCATTTTACCTATGTAAAATGCGCTGCATGAAGCGCACTTAGCTAGATAAACCACTTGTTTACTATTGCAGTTGAATTTGGCTTCTGAAAAATACTTTTTACCATTTATGTTAAAACTTTTGCCTTCATCAATATATTTACAGCAGTTGCACATACAACACTTGTGCATCCCTGCTTGTGTTGTGAAAGTTTTATTCTTTCTTTGTAGAATTTCTTTTAGATTCATGCCTTTTTTGTAAATCATCCTTGGTTTACATGGTAACAGCTTACTAAAAAGGTTGTCATTCAATAGGTATTCCCAATTTTTCACCATTATGTTGTATATTAACTTTGAGTCCAAATTGTATGTGCAAATAAAATTACAGCTTCTATTTGGGTTGTCATTTTGTGTTTCTAGTGCTACCATCTCACATTGACTTCCTCCTTCTACATTTATTTGTAACCCTTGGCCCTGTAGGTCTTTTTGGCTCAACATCGGTACATATATGCCCACATTCCTCTTATATTTTACTTCCATGAATATTTCGTTTAAGAAGTCAGACAGGTAACCCCTCTGCATGAAGAAGTCAAATATTAATTCACATTCTTCCTCAAATTCAATGTCAATTGAGATCATTCGGGCTGCCCTTACGAGCTGTCCTTTCACAACAGATTTTTTCTGGTGCCTTGGATGGCAACTCGTAAAATGCAAGTACATGTTGGAGTACGTTTCTTTTCTGTATATTTTTGATAAATAGCTTCTCTTATCATAGTCCTTCCTGAGAGAAACGTCTAGGTAGTCTATTTTGTCTCTGTCGTATTTGAATGTGAACTGTAAAAAATCTGTCGTGTTGTTAAGACTTGCTAGGCAACACTCTATTTCATCTTCCGTCCCTTGGAATAAAATAAATATATCATCCAGGAAACGTGTGTAGAATGTTAAGTTCTTTTTAAATTCAATTTTATTTAGAAGGAATGACCTCTCCCAATAAGCCATGACTAGGTTTGCGATGGCTCCACCACATGGTGAGCCCATCGCTACACCTACTTTTTGATGGTAAATAATGTTATTGAACATTATATAATTGTAAGACAATACTGTATCAATTAATTCTTCGACCAATGAAATTTCACTGTTAGGTGCATTGTAGAGACGCAACATGTTAGCTACCCATTCTATTGCTATCTGGTGTGGGATACAAGAGTATAAATCTTTCACGTCTATTGTCACGAAGAAAGATTGTGGAACAAATCTTAATTCATTAATTGATTTTAGAAATGACCATGAATCCTTCGAGATCTGTTTCCCCCTTGATATATATTTTTTCAAGATGTTGTCCAAGACCTTTGCACACGTGTATGTTGAACTTTTTCTGCCGTCCACCAGTGGTCTCATTGGTGGATCATCAAGGCCTTTGTGAATTTTCGGTATTCCAAATAAATAAGGTGTTCTGGGAAATGATTGTTGCAGATACAAATAAGTGTCTCTATCAATTCTTGCTTCAATGTATATTTCTTCTATGAAAGCTCGAATTTTTCTATGGGCTCCGTGCATTTCATTAGTCGATGCTTCTACATACGTGTCACTCTCAAGGATAGATAACATTTTACTGTTATAATCTTCTAGTGACATGATTACTAGGCCCCCTCCCTTGTCTGGTTTCATGATTCTTATGGGGGCTTGGCACAGAAATTCTAGTTGTTGTTTCTCTTCCTTACTTATATTGTAGTTGTATTTTCTTTTGTAGATGTTTGATTTCACCATGTCCCTTAGATCTAATTCTGTTGCATTTTCAAATAGTGCTACTGTAGGATGTAAAGGGGGGTTATACACGCTGGATATGTATAGTTCAGAGTTTTTCTGTGCATTGTTCCCCATTAGACCTGTTAAATTTATTTTTCTACAAAACAATTTCAGGTCTAGTATTGTTTGCGCTAAATCAGTCGTTCTTGACGGGACAAATGTGTATCCCTTGGACAATAGCTCGACAACATCTGGCAAAATGGTAATGCTTGAGTAGTTGTAAATTTTAAAGTCACCACTTGAATTGATTAATATTTCAAGTTGACTACTCTCGTTAGTAGATGTATGTAACACATTTACCATTTCTTCCTCTTGTTCCTCGTTTTGTTGTTCTTTTTCCTTTGATAGGAATTCACTCTCTGAAAATTTTGCTGTTGGTTCCTTTCACTGACATTACCAGAATTGTCATTCCTGCTAAAGTTCGCCTTAAAATTTTTGTTTGCATTACTGTTTATTCGATTAAGTCTTTCACTCCAACGTAGCCCAGTACTGGTACTAGCTTCACATTCTTCTGGATCATCTCCGTCAACATTACCTGTCTGTTGTGCTGGGTCTGTCAAATTAATGCAAATATTCCCGTCTGGGCTACCATTTCTGTTGTCAGTAACTAAGGTTAAAATCCCTTGACTCATTGGTGGTTTAGGATATGCTTTCCCTTCTTTATATTCCTTTACATCTCGAGCTATTTTCTTTGCCTTTGTATTCTTTATTTTTAGCATGTGATCGTCTATACTACTAAAACAACGTTGATATTCAAACTGATATCTAAGAAAGTTAATGTCAGCCTTGATAATTTTATCCAGTTCTTCTAATTCAATTAATAAGGAGTCAACAATTAACTTATACTGATTACTAAGCAACTCCAATAATTCCAGGCCATGCTTGTCGAAAAGATTTGTAAGGGCTACATAAAATGGTGTTCCTCCCCTTAACCCTGAAGGAAACTGCCATTGACGCAATCCTTTCGGTACAACTTTTAGGTTAATACATTCATTAAAATACGCTATCTCTAACTGCAATTTGCAAGTTTTGTGTTCACTGAGGCGTGCTACTAGTACGTGGAAGCAGTGGTGATTGGTACCAGAGAAAGAGCGGTGTGAGTTCTTTTTGTGGAGAAGTTGGTAATTTTCCTTAGTTACGAATGTCAGGAATTTGTTTATTAGTTTGTGGTAGTGTTTGGAGCTAGAGCTAATGTGCCTGGGGATGAGATGTTGATAGACTGAACAAGATGTTGGATAGGATCTGGTACTGTAAGTATGGTTGAAGGTGGAAGGATTTACAGCTGGGGTGATAGTATGGCCTTTTGGGACCTGAAATCCAGTGAGAAACTGGTTTCATACAAGGTAAGGAGGTATGGTGTGAACAAGAGGGGTAGTAAAGAGGAGTATATCATTATCTGTGATTCAGCTAGTGAGTTAAGGAACTGTTTTACCTGGTGATGCAACACCAGAAGATAGAGTGGCGAGGTAAAGGTACTGGAAGGGGGATGGGAGAATGCCAGATGAAAGCTAATAGGTGCTATTAAAATGTAGGTAGTAGAATCGGGGTGCGTGGAATTATCCCAGATGAAAGCAGATAGGATCTAGAAAGTGGGGGAGTGGCTATAGTGCTATAAATTTAGAGGTACTGGGGGCAGGAGGGAATTGGGGGCAGGGAGGGGAGCGAAGAGAGCCCTAACGTAGGAAGGGCGAACGTAGCGGGGCTATTGCAGTTTACAAGGTTTCCTAAGGTGTCCTAAAGCTATAAGGTAAGTATTACAGCTCTTAATGTAGGAGTTAATTTACTTCAGTTACAGGGGAAGGAGGCAACCACTCAAGTAGAAACAAAGAGCCCTATGGCTGAGCAATATGGTGACCTGCTTAATTACAAAGCACTGTAAGTGAAAGCTTAACAAATGCTTTTTGTGTGTGCAACCTACTCTGTTTAAATGTTGAGATAAACTGATTGCAGTCCTGTAGACACCGTTTTGTAGGGAACTGTAGAGTTCAATCTGTTTAAATGTTGAGAGAAACTGATTGCAGTCCTGTAGACACCGTTTTGTAGGGAACTGTAGAGTTCAATCTGTTTAAATGTTGAGAGAAACTGATTGCAGTCCTGTAGACACCATTTTGTAGGGAACTGTAGAGTTCAATCTATTTAAATGTTGAGAAAAACTGATTGCAGTCCTGTAGACACCGTTTTGTAGGGAAATGTAGAGTTCAATCTGTTTAAATGTTGAGAGAAACTGATTGCAGTCCTGTAGACACCGTTTTGTAGGGAACTGTAGAGTTCAATCTGTTTAAATGTTGAGAGAAACTGATTGCAGTCCTGTAGACTCAGTTTTGTAGGGAACTGTAGAGTTCAATCTGTTTAAATGTTGAAAGAAACTGATTGCAGTCCTGTAGACACCATTTTGTAGGGAACTGTAGAGTTCAATCTGTTTAAATGTTGAGAGAAACTGACTGCAGTCCTGTAGACACCATTTTGTAGGGAACTATAGAGTTCGAACTAACTCACACCAGGTCAGCCAAGGGGGGAAGAGAGAGGGAAATCCTAAGCACCTAGATTTGAATGGAAATAATACTCGGTACAATAAGCCAGTTGACTGAGTGTGCACACTCTTAAACTGATATGTTGTGTATGCACCTCTTGAGATGGTTACAGCATTCATCCATCTTGGTCTGGACTCTAACATCATGGCACATCGTCACTTGGCAATAGTTGCTCACCTTCCTAGAAACACCTTTGACTGTATTTCAATGGAATTGTACAGGTTAGGGGTCACATTCAATATGAGAAACATTATGAAATGATCTTTTGTGGTCTGACTGTCATACAGCACACATATCTGCAATTCCAACAGGGGTGTGTACACTTGTGATATCCACTGTATATAGGTGTTGATATAGCTGGTAGTGGTAGGCATGGACAGAATGTCATAACACAGGTGGACACTTCTCTGATTAATACCTAATAATCATGTCTACTCCAGTACCCATATCAGTGTCAGGGCAATGAAACAACCAGTAGCTGTACACATTTATGTCTGTTGTATGCACTGACACTGATATTACACATGTGCAACATGCACAACCCATTTACCTGAATGCTTGAAACCCATGTGATTAGTTTTGTGCCTTCCAGCTGAACATATGCATACATACATGTGCTCACGGGATACCTGGTATACATTTCTGTTGTATGTTAGTATGGCGCAATGTATTTGCAGTCTTGCTGCTCAATCATACTTCTCAACCTGTTTTAGCAGTATGTTTGGACAATGGCACACATAAAAGGGACATCAAAATTGATACTGTATTAATATAGCTGCACCATACTTTAGTACCTTGATTGCACAGTAGGGTTTGACATCACTGTGATAACCTGGAAGATGTCCAAAAGTTGCAAGTAGGTTATTATGTTACAATGTCATTGCTCACAGACCTGCCAATGGTTTGGCTGACATAACACAGGTATATGTGTAAGTGACTACAGGGTTCCCTATCAGAAGCCTGAAACACTATAAGCCTAAAAATCAAAATCCTGAAACCAAAAGCCTGAAAATTCAAAATCCCGAAAACCCAAAATCCTGAAACTCAAAATCCTGAAAACACAAAATGGACATACTGACGTCATTGTGGCTTTGCTATTGTTAGCCCTGTGGTGTTAGGTCATGCGTTGGGTTCAGGTAAGTGTGCGGTTGGTTTTATGTTAGGGTTAGGGGCGGTTTAAGTGAGTTAGGGTTAGGGCGTAGGTTAGGCATGTATGCAATAGTGACAAATATTGGGGTTAGGGGCGGTTTAAGTGAGTTAGGGTTAGGGCGCGGGTCAGGCAAGTGTGCGATAGTGACGGACCTTAGGGTTAGGGTTAGGGTCAGGGTCAGTTGGTAGATATTAGTGTCTTTATAGTGACATATTAGCATTATTTGTGTTTTCAGGATTTTGAGTTTCAGGATTTGGGGTTTTTGGGATTTTGAATTTTCAGGCTTTTGGTTTCAGGATTTTGATTTTCAGGCTTATAGTGTTTCAGGCTTCTGATAGGGAACCGACTACAGATATCAGTCACAAATGTGCTTATTGTCCAGCAGAACACAGTACAGTTCAATGGTATTAATTCAATATATCCCATGCAGTTCAACAAACATGTCTGTAATAGTACTTTACTATGCACATCCCATCTATAGGTCTCTTAGCTTTACAAGGCAAATGTTTCATACTCATAATCACAGGTAACATGGAAATGGGAAACATCCCATTAACTGGCCTAGCAGTGGCACAGTCTCTCCTGTTTGACAGACACCCCTGCGGTTGTCATATATGAACTGTCCTTTCCCAGGGGGAGTCAGGCTCCTGAGCTATGATCCTAACTCGCAACCTCTCAGAGCATCACATCTGGACAAAGCCTAAAATAATGGGGAGATAAATAGGGACAGACTTTAAATATTCCTGTTACAAACACAGGAAGTTCGTAGAATGATGCATTTTGCATTACGGTGAATATTCTTAAGGATGTGGAGTCTTAAACTCAAGTGTTTGTCATTATTTGATGACTTCAGTCCTCAGCTATTTGCCATAAAAGTACAGATTTCAGGAGGAACAGACAAAAATATATGATGGTAAAATGTGGGCATTCTGTGAAGATCTGTACAGTTGAGAGGTATGTCTGTGATATCACCCACTGCAGAGAGGGCCAGATGCTATGGCCATGAGCAGTTGTTTAGCAGGACATTAGTACAGCAAGTCTTGTTGGGACATATATTCCTTCAAATCATATTTCCCATTACTACAGACCAAGTACTACATTCAAATACTTGCTTACATGTTCCACTTGCCTTTTTTCTTTCTTCTCTTTTCCACTTTATGTTTTATTTATTTGTCTCTTTCTCATTCTCTCTCTGTGGACTACAGGGATAGAGCTGGTTTGAACAGGTGGCAGCATAGCTTTTGTAGGTGATGCTCATGACAAGGTGATGGCTTGTGCACCTATTGGGGTTCCCCACTTGCTAAATGCATGCAGAGCAGCTGCGTAGTTCTTCCAATAGCCAATGTCATGGCAACACACTCCTATAAATGAGTACTCCATGTAGGCATTGGCCCTTTCCCTTACTTGTGAGGAAGACATCCTGGAGTTGTGTGAGCTACTACCTCTTACAACAAGACTTGTGGAGACAAGCCAACTAAATGGTGGAGAATGTTCCAGACTTAGGGGCAGAATGTGAGTATTGCTGTTATATGTTTGGAATACTGCTAATTTAACAGGGTTTGTTTGCACATGCTACTTCTGCATGGAAAACAGTCTGACAAAGGTCTGTCTCTGCATAGCTCTCAGCTGTAGGACCATACACATAATGGCCACAGGTTAGCCTGTTATGTATGGGCTGTTCTCCAGACAGGTGTTGTCCTTGGCAAATCAGTAGCATACTCTGGTGATTGCATTGTGTAAATGGTAACATCCATTTGTTTTTCTAACTTTATATCCCTCAGAAAAGATATGTTACAGCAAACCCTGTAATACCAGCAATGTTCTCAGTGTATAACAGCAATATTTAAAGTATGATCATGTATTTGGGCCTCTGTCCACCAATTATGTCAGGCTTTGTCCAGATGTCATACAGTAGTAGGTTGATAGGTATACTGGTCTATTATTATTATGTGCTGTAATTCCTGCTGAGGGGAAAGACTGGGAACATGTTGAAGTCTGAGAGAATGCTCTTAAATGCCCTTGTAACATATTTTATGTGGGGGAGAGTAATACATGTTTCAAAACTAGGCTGTTAGAATATGTGCAACATATTACTGATAAGAAATATAACAGTTCTATAACCGTACATTTGAATAAATCTCACCACAGGGACAGTAGTGGGTCCCAAGGTACTGTTTCTGAAGAAGTCTATTCCTCAGTTTGATGAAACATTTATAAAAGGACAATTGTTATGTACAGACTCACTATATTAATATTAACTGTGATACTTTATCTTGTAGGGGGTTAAACAAGGAGTGTAATTGGAGGCTGTGTATTCAATTATGTAATTAGGTGTTATGTATTTCTGGTAATGTTTTACTCCTTGAAGGCTTTGGCCAAGACATCAGAGTATAATAAACCCGTGTGAATTACTGGCTGGTTGTATTTTTCTTTGCTATGTTCAGGCATTTTATTTGTTTTGCTAAGAGGTTGTTGTATGTCTGGCAATTGTATATGGCCTATCATGATTTTGTAGCAGTGTACTGTTCACTTATTTATTTGGACTGTGGGGAGGGAGGGGCAGATGTGAGTGTCATGACTGCTTTTGTATCCAACTATGAATGCTGCCCCAGTTGTGGGTGGTCTATCAGCAGCATATGTTTGTATGAGCATTTTGGGACATGTATATATATATATATATATATATATATATATATATATATATATATATATGGGTCTAGGACACATGCTCGACTAGCATATGTCCGAATTTACAAAACATTGAACACATACACGAAAGCACTTAACATCGAAAAGCGCTTCTGTGTATGTGTAGTTCAAAAAAAAAATCTACATTTCTGCAGGGGGGCTTCGCCCCCTACACCCCCCACATGGGGGGCTGTGCCTCCCCACCCCCTACTTTATTATTCTCACTCCGAGATCGCACTACAGTGGGGAAAAGGGAATTTTCCCTTACCCACACTGTAGTCCGATCTACAAAACAGGCACACATACATGGAAGTGCTTGTCGATGTTAAATGCTTTGGTGTATGTGTGTTCGATGTTTTGTGATTCAGACATATGCTAGTCGAGCATGTGTCCGGATCCCATATACATATATATATATATATATATATATATATGTGTGTGTGTGTGTGTGTGTGTGTGTGTGTGTGTGTGTGTGTGTGTGTGTGTGTGTGTGTGTGTGAAGATAGGTGATGGCTGCAAGACTAGCCAGATAGAATTTTGTAGATAATTGTGTCATTTGTAAATATTAATGTAAGCCACAGGATTGTTCTCTTAAATGTGAAAAGACTGCATTGAATATTGAACTGCAAAAATGTAACAACAGTGCACTCTGCTGTAACAAAGCTGATAAGTCAATTCTTTGATGCAAAATTCAGAGCTGATATGTCTAGAGGGAGGCATCCTGTCTATTGTTTTAAGACCAGAGTTAAGGGCTAGAATTTGCATGTATAAATGTCCTTTATTGCTCTCGTTTCTGACCAGGTGTAAAGAATGTAAATGTAGTTTCTGTTAGCCTGGGAATACCAGAGAAGTGTGAAGAATGATGTCATGTGAAGCAGCTCTGTGTTATCAATTTAAAGCGAGATAATCAGACAGCTCTGAGCATTTTGTCTTGAGAACATCCAACTCGGCACTGCCTTTGTCTAGATGTAAGTAGGAATTTAGAACTGTGTTTTCTCTTAGCTATAGCTAGTAAATAGAAAGATTAGACTAGTTTGTTTTTCTATAATGTCAGAACTTTTCTACTGGGTGGGAGCGTGGCCAAGATGCTAGCGTGAGAACAGCACTTTCTCGTTGCTCTGACTGTGAAGTTATGTTTCTGACAGGATTTTTATAATTTTGTTTAAAAAACATTGAAGATTTTACATCACAGCTGTTCCTTAAACTATTGTGGATTATTTACTGGGAAAAAAGTCAGACTTTTATTGAGTTTTTCCTCACAATTTACTGTCAGAACTTCTAAAGCTGTATACAGATTGCTGAAGCCATGAGTCACTCAAAATCTTCAGTTCAAGATAGTCTCATGAAAAAAAGAACTTCAAACTATAATTAATAGTATTCAAGACCTCTCAACAAAAATGGACAACTTGGAACACATAATGGAAAACATTAAGAAAGAAAGCAGGAAACAAATTGAAGTCTTGAAAGAAATAATCACAAAACACTCAGACCAAATAGCCAGCATAGAGGAATCAGCTAATGAATTAGATGGAAGACAAATGGAGAATAATACTCAAATCAACTTTCTTCTGAAGTAAAATAATTCCCTAACAGAAAAAATAGAAGACCTTGAATCAAGATCAAGAAGAAACAACATTAGAATTTATAGGGGTCCTGAAAAGACAAAAGGTAACAACATGATTCTTTTTTTGAACAACTGGCTACCTAAGATATTAAACCTTCCTGAATCCCTGTCATTCGGGATCGAGAGAGCTCACAGGTCTCTATCAAATCCATCTTTCTCAAAAGAATTCTACATCATTGAGATCTATTATTGTCAAATTCTTATCTACTCAAGATAAAGATTTAGTCCTGAGAGCTGCTTGGGCAGGGAACCCCATCCAAGACAATGGAAGGATTTTTAGATTTGACAATGATTATACATCTACCACTATAACAAAAAGGAAAGCATGCATTCCTCTAATCAAAGACCTTAAAAAAGCTAATATAAAAGCTCAGATCCTTTTTCCAGCTAGAATAAGGATTACCTTACCAGATAGGCAGAAAATCTTTTACAATCTAGAAGAAGCTATTGAGTTTGTCAGAAGAAATCTATTAGATAAACTAGAAGATATGGACCTTTCTTTACCAAGTTTAAAAAGACAAGCTACTAATGGGAAAACAATAGTAAGTGATAAAACTAGTAAGAAACTTAAAGGGAAATAAGTTAATTCATCTTTCCCTTTATTGCTTACAATGGACATATTTCTTTTTAAACACAATAATTCAGCAAATATATTACAAGGTAAAATCTTTCAATACACATATAAAAACATACTTTATTGTTTTGCTTTGTTCCTCTTCCTCATATATTGTGCTTTATTATTTTGTTCTCCTTTCCTTTCCTTCTCCACTCATTTTTCTCTTTCAGTTTCTATTTTAATAATGTTTGTCTCATAGATTTAAACAAACATTCAATACTTCCTAATGTTAAAGTTTTGTTGATTGCTTTTCTGCAAGGGCTAAAGTCACTTAGTATGATTTAACAGCATATATATATATATATATATATATATATATATATATATATATATATATATATATATATATATATATATATATATATATATATATATATATATATATAGTGAATATTTAATGAAGATCCCTTTGAATTGCTTAGTAACATGCTTTCAGTAGGGAAACATAGTATAAATATTTAGAAGTAGCCAACTATTTTATCTGAAAGGGAAATGGGGGATGTGAGTTATATAGGAGATATGCAGCTAGAAAGATTCCTTTGTTTGAACTAACAATAGTTGACTGCAGAGAATTAAGTGTGCTTTTGACCCTTATTGTTAGATAATACTATGTAATTAACTTATTTAGAGAGTGTTTAATGAGGTTACATTGATTTGGGTGGTGTTTTATGATGGGCAATACATTCTCTGTAACAGTTACTTAACAGTTTCTTTTTTTCTCCCTAAATGCACTAATTCCCAGCTTTAAACATGCGAGCACCTGTTAAAAAGGCATTTTCTTCAAATTATATACTTTACTAACCACGAGACTTGTATTGGCGCCAGAAAGTTGAAAAGCTTTACTAGATCCATTCCTCGAGCATTTTTACAGCTTTCCTGAGCCCTGAAGTCACTATATGAGCGTGTTAATTGAAACACTGAGCCAGATGACCTTGAACTCATGTTGCACACTATGTAACATCTGCGACGAAGGAAAATGGATTCTCATTGCTGTACAGCTGTTTTTAAGAAGATCTCAGCTTATTTAGAACTAAAAACTTTAAGTTACGGCTTATAACTTAAAATGAAACTGTATTTTACTGTTTTAAAGATGTTCTTGCATTTAAATAATCAGATCCCTGTTTATCCACAAAAATATTAGCTTGTATTAACCACATAGCATTTTGATTTCAGGGATGTGTTTCACATGTCATGAGAGAATATTATACTGTTGAACTAGGGCAAATACAATGCTTGTTGTTAGTAAATAATAGTTCTGATTCTCCCATAACTTTATATGCATAGTAGTTTCTCTTTAATGCAGTTTCTGATATGAAGTTGTTTTTATATAATCAATAATGTGATTTATTCACCATTATACTATGTATGTTACATTTTTGTATTTACCTGTCTACTTCTTCACAATGCATGCATAGCTTGCCACACATTATGTTAACTGTACTACTCATTTAATAAGAAAGCTTATTTAGATGACAAATGCATTAGTTAGAGATTTGAGTGATAGTCTCTGAACAAGATTTGTTTTTCTTAGATTTCAAGCAGGTCTTGAATAATTAATATATGAGAAACTATCCCCCCAATTTTTTTTTTTTTTTGCAAGGAGTACAAGAAACATAGTCACATATCTAAAGTACCTTGCTTCAATAAAATATATGTTTTAAAGCAAAATATTTTACACATGAATGGTACTGTATTTTACATATTTATGTTGGCATTTTAAGGATACATACAGAAGTTCATATAGACATTTATAATTCTGTTGTAAGGGCAATTATATTTCATTCCAACTAGTTGTTTGCACAGTTTTAATGACTGGAATGTATAAAACAAAACTCACTAAGTATACTTGACTCCTTTTAAATGTGATATACTTATGCACTTATGTTCTTTTATGTTGCAATGTACATAAGCCAATAGATGTTCTTTGATATCTAATATGAGATTAATCTATAGTTGTAGTTATGTTAGACTATAATCAATCAGAATGTCTACTGTTCTATTAAATGATATATTTTGGTATATATAATTCTTATCTAAACATCTTGATCAGTGGATTAAGATGACTGTGAGTGGGAGGGGGAGAGGGATGTGAGATGGATAATTTAATGAGATATTTCTAGAGTCCTTTAGGATTAATAAAACGCAGGATTATATAACAACATAGTTCTGATACTTTAACATTGTGCAGAAGAAGGGGTAGAAGAGGAGGGAAGGATGAGAGTCTTAGATATAGTACCGGACACTTATTTGTTACACTTACTTTATGACAGATACAAATAAGTCAGTCAGTATAAATAATAGGTTTTAGTTTCATGATAAACTATTATTTTTATTTACTTTATTTCTTTACATTTTATATCTTATCAGGAAATGAGATATCATAATTAGTGACTTCAGTTAGATTAATCAACACAAAGCTCTAGTTGTTAGAAATTAGTATATATCACTTGCATATACTCTTTATGTGGTTATGCTATAATTTTTATTACATGTTATTAGTCTTTGTGAATCAAATCATAATTTATATCATTAAAAGGTTTGATTTCATATTTAATCTGTATAAGTTTTGAAATAAGGGCAGATGCATTTGATGGATGTTGACAAGAGTCTTAGGGTGTGAAGATGGTGGTTTGGATGATGCATTCATCAAACCAGAAATCTAATTTTCCATGTTTAGGATTGTGTATAGTTTTACATGTTTTATTAGATATGTTTTGTTTTAAATTTGAGCCCATAACAAATTTTAAGAAAGACAATTGTTTCTTTAAGAATGTATACATATAAATGTTTATCCTTAAACGTTAATGGCCTAAACAATCCCATAAAAAGAGGAAGTCTATCAAAATATTTGAAAATGAATAAAGTAGACATAGAATTTCTACAAAACACACACCTTATTAAAAAGGATTTAGATAGAATATCTTTCAATGGTTACACAACATTTGTGGAATCTCATTTCCAGGCTAAGAGAAGAGGCACTATGGTACTGTGGAACAAATCTTTACCAATACCCAAAATAGACGATACTTTTTCAAAGAATGGTATGTCATGTTTAGTAGTACTAGAGTTAAATAAAATATATATTACTTTAGCTAGCACATATTGGATTCCTGGTATCAGTGCAGGAACTGCTAATAAATATTTAGAATTAATATCTATTAAAGCCAAAGGAGACATAGTCTATGCTGGAGATTTTAACTGTATTCTTACTAAAAAGGACATAGCTGAAAATGATAACTTCAAATTGCCTGCTCCAGCTAAAAAACTAAAAAAAATTTTATTAATTCTTTAAATCTCAGAGACATATATGATACAAAAGACCCAGAATCATTAAACTACACACATTACTCGTATAGGTACAGAACACAGACAACTATTGATAAATGATTAACTTATAATAGTCTAATTTCCAAAACTAATGACGTTTTAATTAGTTCTTGTTCTTTGTCAGATCACAATGCTCTTTAATTCAAGGTTAACATCAGTCCTAAAGATCTGATAGCTTGGCAAAGAGTACCTGCTTACATTGTGAAACGTAATGGGTTTAAAGAATGGTTCTTAAATGAAACTAAGTCATTCCTTACTATCAATGATAATAATGAGACTTCTAAGACCATTGTTTGGAATTCGTTAAAATCATATCTTTATGGTAAAATAAAAAGCTGGTATTTAAACAAAAAGAAACAATAGTATGACGAACTAACAACATTACAAACAAAAATTGATACACTGAAAAAGAATTTAAATACCAAAGATACAAATATTAACTCTGAACTAAAAACATTAAATGCAAAGTATGTAGAAATCTTGAATCATAAAGTGGCTATAAATCTAGAGAGGCTTAAGCTACAATTATCCTCTGCAAATGCAAAAAAACTGCATAGATTGGCAGTTAAATCAAAACATTTAGCTAATGTATGCTATATAAAAGAAATTACTGATAACACAAGAAACAAACATAGGCAAGTGACAGACTTAAAGGAAATTTTAGAAATGTTTAGATCTTATGATGCATTAAATGATACTAATTCAAATTCTATTAACACCCTAAAAGAAAAGTTTTTGATTGAACACGTTAATAAAAAAGTAACTAATGAGCAAAACATCAAATTGATTAAACCAATCTCACTAATAGAAATTAAGGAAAATATTAAAAATCTTAAAAGCAATAAGGCTCCAGGAATAGATGGAATTATTGGTGAATTTTACAAACTACTTCCTGATGAGACTCTAAAAATTCTAGTAGCAGCTTTTGAGGAATTTAGAAAGTATGGAAATCATTTCCCTTCATGGAAATATGCCATAATCTCTCCCATTTAAAAGCAGGACAAAGATCCCAAACTAGCAACATCATATTGTTCTATATCTTTATTGAATGTTGATTATAAAATTTTTACTTCAATTCTCACAAAAAGACTAAATCAATTCATGCCAAAATTAATAGCAGAAGATCAAACAGGCTTCATATCAAACAGGAGAGTTCAAGACAATGTCATCAAAATTCTATCTTTAATAGATCTAGTGAATAAGAAAAAAAAGAAAGAATTATCCATTATTAGCTTAAATCTGGATAAAGCTTTCGACTCTATAACTTGGCCTTATTTATATAAAGTACTAGAGACATTCTATTTTTCCCCTGACTTTATAAAATTAATATATAATCTATATGAAAATTTGGTGTCTTATATCAAAATTAGGGCTTTCTTATCCACCCAAATCAAAATATTGAAAGGAACTAAACAAGGTTGCCCACTCTCACCCCTATTTTTTGCCTTAGCAGTGGAACCATTAGCTAACTACATTAGAAATGACACTAATATTGTTAGTTTTGATATTAATTCTTACTTCTCTTCTAAAATACAACTCTTTGATGATGACATTTTGTTAACTATAGGCAATATAGATTATTCAATAGACTATATTATAAAATCTTTAAAAAATTTTGAAGAAATCTCAGGATTACAATTTAATACTAACAAAACAAAAACTACATTCAAAGATGGCTGCCATGCTGTAAACACTGCTAAACTGAAGCTCTTCAATTAACCCGAGGAAAATCTCTGATCTGAGTGGATATCAGGAGGTTTAAACATCAAATTGATGATAAAAAGTTGCATTTATACTGACCTAATCTAAAATCAGTTAAAAAAGTGAGAAAAAAAAGTATTTATCCATCAGGATTACAAGTGATTACTTTGCTCTGAAGAGAGAAACAAACAAAGGACCGTGTGCTTTCTTTATTCTGCCTTTCTGCTTGGGGAAAGAAAAATCTTGCAACAAGGAAGAACCATGGAAACAACTACTACTAAGACAAAGTTGTCAGAACTACAGTCGCCAGTAAAGGATGGAACTGCAAAAACAAAGGATTACTAGACAGCAGGAACAACAGAAACCAGAAACTAGATCCAGGACTGATCAGCCACTAAACATGGAGGATATCAAGCACGCTTTACTACCTATACAGGAAGCTCTAAAGGACTTGACCTCACAAATACAAACATTTGGAGTTTTATGCAATCAATTGCTTCAGAGAATGGACAAAACTGAGACCAGAATTTCTGAAATAGAGGACAAAATTGACATGCTGGAGAAAAATCAAAGGTATGTGATGTGGATGTACAAGCCATGCAAAATAAACTTATTGATTTAGAAGCAAGGTCTAGAAGAAATAATATTATTATAAGAGGAATCCCTGAAAACATCCAGTATGCAGAGCTAATACCAGCCATAACACAAATATTTGAAATACTGTTAAATGATGCTGATGGGGTGAAACAGATTGTAATAGAAAGGGCACACAGAGCTGAGAGAGGTACAAGCTTCTACTATGCCTAGACCTGTATATGTTAAGATATTGAACTTTCAAGATGTTAGCAAAATACTGTTTACTGCAAAAAAAAAATGGTGGCTATGTTATGTGGAAAAATGTTAAAATATTTCTGGCTCAAGATTTACCATTACAAGTAAGGCAGGCTAGACAGTCTTTATCTGCTTACTGTAAATTTCTGATTGATAAACAAATTAAATTCCAGATGAAATACCCCAATATGCTTACATTTATGGTGGATGGCGCTAAATATTCTGTTTCCAATAAAAATCAGGCAAAAGAAGTGTTTCTGAAAGTTTTAAAGTTCTACCTGCATCAGAGGGCTGAAAAGAACTTCAATTGAGACTGGCATGTTCCTGTAGTCAGATCCAGCATGTATTTTACCTCAAGGCTTTTCTAATCCTTTGTTTCTTCACTAAACTGTTCAGGCCTCTGAAAAAGCAATAAAACTGTTTGTTTATGCTAATCTGAGGGTCTGCTGTCTGGTTTCAGACTTTTATGGCCTCCAAGGTCTATTTCCATTGTGTGGTAAACAGGAAATGCCTGGATTTCAACTGAGAGTGTAGATTTGGATGTAATACTTCTTGTGGTCCTGCTGTGAAAGAGGTCCCTTGTCGTGAGTATTTCTGATGGTTTCCTGGCTTGAAAAGACAAAGAGAACTGAAAATAATATGATAATGTTCTTTTTATAACTAAATAACATTACAGTATGTACTTAAAGCACATAATAACATGTACTTTTACTGTTTTTTCTTCTTTTATAGGTGTGAACCAAAATTGTTTTTTTTACTATATGCAGTGAGTGGCAGGCACTGTGTAGGGTACAGATCTAAAATGTAGGATGTTTTTTTTTTTTTTTTCTCTCTCCTCTCTTCTGTAAAAAGTTTATGTACATAATGATTGCAACAAAACAGATACTTAAGGTAGGATAAAATAAGTACCCAATCTACTAAAACTTTCCTTTACACAGTAATAACCTTAGAAATGAGATTTGTTTAACTAATAGTTAAACCAAAGCTGTAGTTAAGTAGCGGTGTGTTAAGTAGTGGTGTTTGGTAGGGAATGTGTAGTTTAGACTTTGATGTAGATATGCTAGAATATATAGGTTGTATGTTTAGGAAATGTTTTAAATGTTATTACCTGAAGTTTTTCAATGTGTTGGTGTGTTTAACCTTGTTTATATTTTCTCTTATACAAGACCTATATAAATCCTGGTCCAGGGGTAAAGTGGGTAAGCACTGGTTAGGGACGGGATGTAGGAAATGCTTCCAGATTAGATATAGTGTACAGTCAATACATGTCAATTTCATAATTCCCTTCTTATATTGTTATTTGATACCAAGACCTGTGAATGTGGGAGTTGAACTCATGGAATGTTAAAGGGCTCCAGAACTTGAAGAAGAGAAAGCTGTTGCTACACATATTATTACAGGACAAAGCACTGTTTGTATTTCTACAGGAAACACATTTGATGAATGAACAATGGAATGATATTAGAAAAAAAAACTGGATTAGAGAGCTAGTGACATCAGAAGGTAAGACAAACAGTGCGGGAGTGGCTATAATTATCAAAACCCAATACAAAGATAGGATTTTAGACTCCAAAGTGGATCCAAATGGGCGATGGTGTTATGTGATTTTATCGGATAATGCATTTGATAAACCTATCCTACTTTTGAATATATATGCCCCATGCAATGATCAACACAGTTTCATAGCATCATTATATCCAATATTAACACAATATGATGGTTATTATTTTGTTGTGGGTGGGGACTGGAATACCTATCAAAATCCAAAGTTGGATAGGTCTTGTCCACAGAGAGCATTTAATAAGCAGGCGGGATAGCATTAAATGATTTTAAGGAAGATTTTCAATTATATGACCCCTTTTCTTATTCACAAGATATTAATAATGCAAATAAATATACCTTCTATTCACCATGCCACAAAATGTGGGCTAGAATAGATTACTTTTTGATATCTAAAGCACTAACGAATTTAGAACCAGTGCTGGTTATACATACTCGCCATCTATCAGATCACTCAAAAATTTCATTAAAATTTTCTAAAGATTTAAAAGACACAAGAAGGCATAGGGGTTATAATTGGTCACTCAACCCAAATCTTTTAAGTAAAAAGAGATAGCAGATGGAATTATAAAATATTTGAAAGAATTTACAGATAGCTTGAAGCTCCAAAACATACGCCTGACATTGAATGGGCAACAGCTAAAGCTGAAATTAGAGGATTTCTTATACAAAAAGCCTCATATTATACGAAAATTCATAATAGTGATATTCAAAACTAGAAATAAGAATAAAACAACTTGATAATGAGCTGATTCAGAATTTTAACGCTCAAACTGAGGAGGAAATGCTGAAGCTTCAAAGGATCTCTTTTGCTTCATAATAATAAATTAACACTTCAAGAACATAGGTGTTTAGTGAAATATGCTAATAATGTTCAAATACCATCAAAAGCACTGGCAAGGATTATAAATCAATCAAAACAACTGGATATATTTCGAAATTCAGTATAACGACACAATATATTCTAAAACTGAGGATATTGTTGATGTTTTTGGGAAAATCTATACTAAGGTGTATGAGGGCAAACTGATAGGTCTCTACATAACCAGAATAAAAGTTTTCTGCAAAAATTAACTTTCCAGAATTAGAAGAGAGCCTGCAAAGTGACCTGATTAAACCTATTTCTAAAGAAGAAATAGTATATACAATTCAACATATGAAAGTACATAAGTCGCCAGGGCCTGATGGTATTACAGTTGAATTTTACAAAGAGTTTGCTGATAGTTTGGGAAAAGAATTGTCTCATGTATTTAATTATATAACTAAAAATAAAATTAGTGACCCCCACCTCAATGCGTCAAAAACAATTTTCATACATAAAACCAATTCGGATCCCCTTAACCCAGATAATTACAGACCAATAGCACTAATGAATTTGGATATGAAAATTTTAACATCAATTATAGCATCGAGACTAAAGAAGGTTTTGATATATCTAATTTCTAAGGAACAAGCTGGATTTATGGCAACTAGACAAACCAGCGATAACACACTTACACTGCATAATATGATGACGTATGCTAAAAAACAACTTTAATATCTATGCTCTTATAATAGATGCCCAGAAAGCATTTGATAGAGTAGACATAAATTTTTGTTTGATGTGTTACCCTATTTTAACTTGCCCCAAGAATTCATTCAGATGCTACAAATATTATATAGTAATCCATACACTACGCTATACATCAATAGGACTTATTCTAACAGAATACAGATTAAAAATGGTACTCGTCAGGGTTGTCCCATGTCCCCCTTATTGTTTAACCTATATCTAGAACCCCTATTTTTATATATCAAGCAAAATTTGTATCATAATGCACCAATAATTTATAGGAATAAAATATTAATGTCAGCATTCACGATGATCTTATTATTTATTGTACAACCCCAATTTAAGACAGTGAAAAGATATTAAAGCTCATAAACGAATTTTCAGTAGTTTCTAATTATAAAATTAACTCACAGAAAACGAATATCTTCCCATTAAGAACCCCAAAGCCTTTTTCACTAATGGCCCTGATGGGGAAGTTAACATGTAAAGAAAATATTAAATATTTGGGTATCAACTTCTCTACGGATAATAAGGACTTTTATAACAATAATGTTAAACGAGTATGGGAACACATAATAGCTGATTGTGACAGATGGAAGAATTTAAAACTACCGGTATTAGCAAAAGTATCAATAGTGAAAATGAATATACTACCACGAATGTTATACATATTTAGGTCTGCCCAATTATCAATTTCAAAAACAGTTTTAAACAAATGCATAAAGATCTAGCTAAATTTATCTGGAACCCAAAACAACTAGAATATCTTATGAGAAATTAATGACCCCTAAAACAAGAGGGCGACTTGAGCTACCAAACTTTGAAGCATATTATTTGATTGTAAACGCTAATAAAATTTTAAGAATTGCTAATTATGATGTAACGAATACAACATGGATACCAACTTGGGTGGTCTTGAATCATAAGCATATTTTGGATAGGAAAATAAATCCTAAAGCATTGCCCTTTATGGACAAAATTAGTCTGATAAAATATGGGGTCATGGACCACATAATAACCTGTGTCTCATCTTTGCAAACTTTATTTCAGTCCGTAGATTTATTGCAATATATGATGGTTCTTCAACCTTTCCACAGGAATCCTAATTTTAAACTAAATAATCAGCTGATCGATCTCAGCAAATTTCCATTAATACTTAATCTGACTCTATTTGATGTTTTAATAAACTTGACTTATCGGCTTTACAAATTAGACAGGAAATGAATCTACCTAGAAGTTACATTGTTATAATGAGACAAGTTAAAGAACTTGCCTTGAGCTACTTTAGGAACTTTAAACCTGCAGCCGGATTTGTGGATAAGTGCTCTGAATTGTGGCAAGCTATCCAACAAGACACTAAATTTATAGCAACTGCATATAAATTAATTAAGGATTTGAAATTTCAGGACAAAATTTTGCTTTCAGAGTATTGGGTAAAAAAGTAACAGTAACAGACAATCAGATATTAAAAGCAATTGATATAACTAGGAAATCAGTTTCTTTTCAAAAACTGATGTACACGCAATTGATGATTTGGAACAATGCATATTACACACATCTTAGATTACATAAATTTAACCCTAGGAATTCTCCAATTTGTCCATACTGTGCAGATCAAACAGCGGATCTTCTTCATATGTTCTGGAGTTGTAAATGCGTATATAAACTTTGGAACTCTCTTAAAGTACAACTGCAAAAGATGGGTTATCAAAGTTCTACACTGTCATGGGAATTTATGATTCTACACATTCCTCCAAGAGAGCTTTCCAGATCGCAAACTATTATTTGTATGAATATTTTTTGCTGATGAAACTCTATATAGCCACAAATTGGCTAGAACCACATAAGACATCATGGAATAATTTTAAGCTTGTGGCTATAAAGCATATACTAGCACATAAATTACTTCTGAAACAAACTAACAAAAATATTAATAACCCGAAAATATGGGAAAAGGTCTTCAATATTATATTAGCATGATACTGATTTTAGGAATATATTAAATATAGGAAGCATTTCATGTAGATATTGTATAAATGGTTTGTAGTAGTTATAGTGTATTATGTGTGTGATGTTTATTGTATTTTTGTAATGTTTTTGGAAAATATATTTCAATAAAAATTTATTATGGAAAAAAAAAAAACAAAAACTACACTGTTAAACAAAAAAATCAGTACCATATTAGAAAAACACAGTAATTTTAACTGGAAAAATGACACCTTTAAATATTTAGGTGTACATATAAAAACAAATCGGAAAGACATTATACATACAAATTATAATAATCTGGTAACAGTGGTCAAAGAACATTTAAGCAAGTGGGGAAAATGTTTTTCTCTATGGAAGAAAAATTGTCTTTAATAAAAATGTGCATTTTACCAAAAATGTTATTTCTATTTCAGACTATAATAGTTGGACCTCCTAAAAATTAATAAAACAACTCAACTCACTTCTGTTTACATTTTTATGGCAAACCAAGAATATGATATGACTGTCACTGCATTTCTGAATCTAGACCTTTATGCTGAATCAGCTATACTTAATATAATGAGTCAGTGGTTAAGTAATAGATATACATCAAACTGGAAGAAATTGCATGAAACTATATTGCTTTCTAACCTTGATGAGACTATAAATAATGACATGCTTACAGATAATAATAAGATGTTTTTGGTTGTAAAAGACGTAATATTTAAAGAAAACAAAATTGAAAAATATCCTCATTGTATTAGCTACATATTAGACAACTTTAAAAAGATAATGAACAGTAACTACAAAACAAGGCATCTCTTATTTTTAATGTTTCCGGTAGCATTGACAAGAAGATGTCTAGATTCATTTAATATAAGGAAATTAATGGTGATGAAGGAAAACGGTCTAATATTTTGGCACTGATTCCTTGGTAATAATGATATATATGACACAAATAGTCTTATAGCAAGGTATAATTCTAATCAAAGTAACTGGTTAAAAATTCAAATTTTTAGAGAACATCTAATAAAGGAGCTCAAATCAAATCAAGTGCTTGATATTTCATTACATCCAAAAGTAATCTCTCTTTTCTGTGAGCTGAATATGACTAACCACAATATGGGCTTTTCATTATCCAGGATTTACAAAACACTAAGAGCAGACGTACAAATACCAGAAGATTATTTATGGAGTTATATTGAAAAACTAAATAAATCTAAATTTTCAGACTCTGATAGAGCCTTGACATTAAAATCAGTTAATAATACAACCTCATCTCCTTTCTGGAAAATTTTCACTTGGAAGTTTATCCATAGGAGCTACATTACCCCATATAAATTGGCATTGATTTCACATACTAGTACCCATAAATGTTGAAGATGCAACAAAACTTTATATGCTGACTGGGCGCATATGTTTCTTGAATGTAAAATGGTTACAACCTTTTGGCAGAAATGTAAGACCTTTTCAAAGGCTTTGTGGTCTGACAAATGTGACATCTCAGATTCATTGTTATTTAATGCACCAATACCACTACATATCCCAAAGATACAAGTGCATCTTCTCTGGTCTCTTCTTGCAATCGCAAGGAAAATTATTACATCAAACTGGAAAAGTAGAAACATCCTCCCTTTTTCTGAGTTTATTTTACTGGCCAAAACTGTATGTAAAAGAGAACTGTTAACCTTTAATTTAAGATCAACAAAAGTAACTCATACGAAATTATCATGGATAAAACTAAAGAATTTATTAGACTAGCTGTGATATAAATATTGTAAATTTTTGTATGTTATGGGCATTGTAAATAGCTGTGTTGTATATAGTTTTGTTTTATTCAATTTGTTAAAATGTACAGAAAATTTTTGTTTGATTGTAAACTTCAATAAAAATTGTTTTAAAAAAGAACTTTTCTACTGCATTATTTTAAATATTTCTCTGTGATCTCTGAACTCTTGACTAGCACTGTGTAGTAAGAAGTACTGTCTTGTGTTTTTATTTATTATTACATATTTTTAAACTTTTCAACTGTGGCTGTTTTATGTAGAGATAATTTAAACTCTAAGAGTACAATGCATGTATATAGTGATACTGTAACAAGTCACTAATAAGCCTTGACTGTTCAGTCACACTTACCATTTGGATAATAATATTGCACAGTAATAATTGGACACCCCTTTCAAAAGGGCCTTTGAGTAGCTGATATTAGTGGGTGGTGGCACCTGGTACTACCTTTTAGACTAGGCAAAAAAGGGGCACAGCTGGAGAACCTGTGCCAGCCTTCCCCAGGAGAGTCTGTGTGGGTAAGTAAACTCTTATCTCAAAGTGTGTGTGTCAGCTACTTGGACAGGGACACAAATCACTGGTTGGACAGAGAGGGTGCTGGAGGTTTTAGCTTGCCCACTAGGCTGAGATCTGGACCCTATAGCTGTGCCAGTGGGGTTGTCTTATTGGGGACCTGGAGAGAAGGGGAGAAACCAGCCCCAGACTGACTGTGATCTCTGTGTGCTCTTAAGGGAAGGGAAATTCTACTTTACTGTGTGTTTATTATCCTTTCCCTATATGGACAGCCCTCATGGTGTTAGTGGTGAGCACTGAGGCTCCATGATCACTGGGCCAGTGCAAGGCGTCACATATTAATTGTTTGGCAGTGGTTGGATATCCACACCACATATTAATTGGTTGGCAAATACTAACTGGCTTGTAATGGTGTGGGTAGAGTGAATTCCTGTAGCTTGTGCACAGTGATCACTGAAGGTATTTTGTACTCTAAATCATCCATGCAGTGAATACTCAGAGTTCAGATCACAACTGTTTTATTTCTTTTGTTAGCTTAGTAAGTCAGGGAGAGCAGGCAGCATGTCAGCAGAGGAGTACGGAAAGCTAACAAGGAGCCAGCTGGCTGAGATGTGCCAGGCTAGGGGACTGGTGCATGGAAACCTGACTAAGGCAGACATGATTGCAGCTTTAGTCACAGCTGCATCAGAAAACAGCAACCAGGAGGACAATCACGCTGTGAAGATGTACCACACTCCGAGAATGGACAGCTCAACCTTTCTGCAGAGGACTTAAAAATCCATCTGGAGCTAAAGAGACTTGAGTTGGAGGCCAGGTGTGTGGAAACAGAAGCAGCTGAGAGACAGGTGTCTAGAGAGTGAGGACAATGAGAAACTGTGACATTTGCAGGCTGAGGAGAATGAGAAAATGCTATGCCTGGAAGCTGAGGAAAAGAAGAGGCAGAGGCAGCATGAGAAGGAGATGCTGACTCTTCACCAGAGTCATAGAGGTAATGGGGGAGTAACTGGACCCAAGAAGCACAACAGGTCAGTAAATTTCTTCCACAATTTACAGAGCGGGATAATTTTGATAGTTTCATTCATATGTTTAAGAGGGTATGTAAACAGCATGATGTTGACCAAAGGCTTTGGGTACGGTTCTTGACCCCCTTACTCCATGGTAAAGCTGTAACTATGCTGTCCAAAATGTCTACAATTGCATGTTTTGATTATACTGCTGTTAAGAATCACTTGTTAGAATTGTTTAAGATAACACCTGAAACATATAGGAAAAAGTTTTGTGAGCATAGACGCAAGGCAGATGAAAGTGTGTGTGAATATGTTGCTGAACTGAGCACTTATTTTCATAGGTGGGTGACTGGATATTTTGAAGGGCTGGCAGACCTTTTGGTGAGGGAACAAGCCCTTAGCACTTTGCCTGAGAACATGAGGATCTGGTTAGCTGATAGACAATATGCTACTTCAGATTAGTTGGGGAAGAAGGGAGACCTATTCCTAGTAAGCAGGGCATCCCTGCACAGGAAAGGGGCTCCCCGTACTGCTCATGGGTCTAAAGGAACTCATGGTGGGCAGCACAGACTGCCCCAACAGAATATGCCAGTAGCAGGGGAAGCCACTAGACCAGGTACATGTCCAGGACCTAAGGTTAAATGTTTTGAATGCAACCAGTGAGGCCATGTGGCATACAGATGTCCACGGAGGCAAGGTGGGGAACAAAAGGTGAGAAAGCCAGTAAGTGGGAATGACAAAATGCCAATAGTAGGCTGTCTTGGGACAACAAGAGTATTGAACTCTCATCCTGCAGATGTCCTGATAGGGAAGGATTTGGATGAGGCAGTACTGTGTGTTTATGCAGTTACACACAGTCAGACTAGGAGACAAGCATGTGGGTCTAGTAGCCTGAGGAAGACTCAGACAGACTGCATACTTGCAGCCAGGATAGGTGAGGTGGTTACTTCAGGGAGGCAGCTACTCTGTAGCAGTGAGACTGAAGGTGAGCCACAGCTGCTTGTGGGTACTGATGTTCTCTTGGACAGAGTGACTGCAAAGGTAGAGGTGAGTAGTAGTGCCCAGGCTGACAGCGAGGCACCACTGTCAGAGGATGCTAGACTTCCTGTGAAAGAGGAGCTGGGAAGGGTTACAAAGAGAGAGTTGAGACAGGCTCAGCTCTCAGACCCTACATTGCAAGGCCTGAGGCAGGTAGCTGGTGAGGCACCTGATTCTCAAGGGAAGGGGAATCGGTATACTGGAATAAAGGGTTACTGTATAGAGAGTGGACCCCTGAGGGAGGGCTAGAAGGTGAGAGGGTACAGCAGTTGGTAGGGCCTAGAGCCTACCATCTGGTGCTTCTAGCCATAGCCCAAGATATTCCCTTTGCAGGTCATATGGGCATAAAATGTACAAAGAGATGTAGTATGTAGAACGTCTATTGGCCTGGAATTTCCAGAGATGTAACAGGGTACTGCAGGACCTGTGAGCAGTGCCAAAAGGTAGGCAAGGCAGGAGACAAGGTGAGAGCTCCTTTGATGATGCCTTTGCCTGTGATTGAGGAGCCATTTCAGAGGTTAGCTATGGATATTGTGGGGCCTCTGAGTACCCAACGTTTCACAGGGAAAAAGTATACTCTTGTGGTAGTAGAGTATGCTACACGATACCCTGAAGCAGTGGCTCTCTCCTCCATTGAGGCAGAAAAGGTGGCAAATGTTTTTTTAAAGATTTTCAGCAGGGTAGGTATCCCAAAAGAAATACTGTCTGACAGAGGTGTCAATTTCATGTCAGACCTGCTGACTTGTCTGTGGAAGTCCTGTGGGGTGAAGCACCTGAAGACCACCCCCTACCATCCCCAGACTAATGGTCTTGTTGAGAGGTTAAACTCTACCATCAAGTCCATGGTACATGGCATGCATACCAGTTTAAGAGGAAGTGGGACAAATATTTGCCCCATCTGTTGTTTGCTTACAGAGAGGTTCCCCAGGAATCCACAGGTTTTTCATCCTTTGAGTTGTTGTATGGGGATAGGGTGAGGGGACCTTTAGATTTAATTCGAGATGAGTGGGAAGGTAAGTGTGAACCTTACAAGGAGTCTGTTGTGGCATATGCCCTAAACCTCAGAACAAGGCTCAGGGAACTATTGGGCTTGGCCCAGGAGAACCTGGCAGAAGCCCAACAACAGAAAAAGGTGTGGTATGACAGGAATGCTTGAGCTAGATAGTATGCTGTGGGGCAGCAGGTAATGGTTCTCATTCCTGTCAGACACAACAAGCTGCAAGCAGCTTGGGAGGGACCCTAAAGGTGGTAAGAAAGGTAAGTGGTGTTAACTACATGGTGGAGCTGCTAGACAGGAGGCATGGGTACTGATTGTACCATGCTAACAAGATGAAACCTTACCATGATAGGGAGGCCTTTGTGCTGAGCATTTGCAATGGAATGTGGGAGGAGTCTAAGGGAGCTCTGGTGACTGATCTCCTTAGTGAGGCCCAGACTGACACCTCGGTAGAAGGGGTAGAGATGTCCCAGCTGCTATCTCCCACCCAGGTTTGAGAAATCTGAGCAGTGTTACAGGAGTTTGGGGACATGTTCACTGGGAAACCAGGGTGCACCCACCTGGTGCAGCACCAGGTGGATACAGGACCCCAAAGGTCTATTAGCCAGGTCCCTTATAGGGTGCTTGAGAGAGTCAGACTCTGAGGGAGGAGATACAGGAAATGTTGGAACTAGGGGTAATTCAAAAGTCAAACAGTCCCTGGGCTTCCCCAGTGGTGCTGGTGCCAAAGAAGGATAGCAGCACCAGGTTCTGTGTGGACTACAGGGAATTAAATAGTCACACAAAATCAGATGTTTACCCCCATGCCAAGGGCAGACGAGGCCCTAGAGCAGCTGGGTGGGACTAAGTATCTTACAACCATTGATCTTACCAAGGACTACTGGCAGGTGCCCTTGATTCCCAGTCCTAGAGAGAGGTCAGCCTTTGTGACTCCTTTTGGTTTGTATGAGTTGACAAAAATGCCCCAGCAACTTTCCAGATGTTGGTAAATCATGTCCTAGCAGGAGCAGGAGGGTTTGCCCTTGCTTATCTAGATGATATTGCCATCTAGAGCCATTCCTGGCAAGAGCACCTTCAACATGTCAGGGAGGTGCTGAGCAGGCTACAGAGGGCAGGGCTGACCATTAAGCTGAGCAAATGTCAGGTGGGTATGGCAGAGGTCTCCTACCTGGGACACAGAGTGGGGAGGTGGTAAGATCAGGCCAGAACCTGCCAAAGTGGAAGCCATTCAGGCATGGCCTGCACCTGTTACCAAAAATCAGATGAGGGCATTCTTAGGGACAGCAGGGTACTAAAAAAGGTTTGTCCCCAGTTATAGTACCATAACTGCTCCCCTCACAGACCTGGTAAGGAAGAGCAGGCCAGATAAGGTACTGTGGACCACAGCATGTGAGCAGGCATTCCAGAAGCTTAAAGATGCTTTGGGAGGACCCTCTGTGTTAGCCAGTCCAGATTACGGCAAATAATTTATTTGTTGTGCAGGCGGATGCTTCAAACCATGAAGTGGGGGCTGTACTTAGCCAGATTTCTTCAGAGGGAGAAGAGCACCCAGTGGTTTATCTCAGCCATAGGTTCCAACCCAGGGAGGAATGCTATGCAGTTGTAGAAAAGGAATGTCTAGCCATAGTGTGGGCACTGCAGAAACTTCAGCCTTATATGTATGGAAGAAAATTCACTGTAGTGAGAGATCACAACCCCCTAACATGGTTAAACAGAGCCAGTCAGCAAAATGCCAAGTTGCTAAGATGAAGCCTAGGGTTGCAAACATATATGTCCGTGCAGCACCGCAGTGGAATTCACAATGCCAATGCAGATGGGCTCTCAAGACAGGGAATGGGGTAAGGTATGCTCAGATAGATCTAACCCTCTCATGCAACGTTTCTCAAGGGTCACTTGAAAAACTAGCTTGAGTTCTCCAGGGGGGGAGATGTGTGAAGATAAGTGAAGGCTGCCAGCCTAGCCAGATAGAATTTTGTAGATAATTCTGTCATTGTAAGTATTAATGTAAGCTACAGGCTTGTTCTCTTAAATGTGAAAAGACTGCATTGGATATTGAACTGCAAAAATGTAACAACAGTGCACTCTGCTGTAACAAAGCTGATAAGTCAATTCTTTGATGTCAAAATTTGGAGCCGATATGTCTACAGGGAGGCATCCTGTCTATTGTTTTAAGACCAGAGTTAATGGCTAGAATTTGCATGTATAAATGTCCTTTAATGCTCTGGTTTCTGATCAGGTGTAAAGAATGTAAATTTAGTTTCCGTTAGCCTGGGAACACCAGAGAAGTGTGAAGAATGATGTCATGTGAAGCAGCTCTATGTTATCAGTTTAAAAAGAGAGAATCAGAGAGCTCTGAGCATTTTGTCTTGAGAACATCCAACTCAGCACTGCCTTTTTCTAGCTGTAAGTAGGAGTTTAGAACTGTGTTTTCCTTAGATATAGCTAGGAAATAGGAATATTAGACTACTTTGTTTTTCTGTGACGTCAGAACTTTTGCTGCTGTATTATTTTAAGTATTTCTCTGTGATCTCTGAACTCTTGACTAGCACTGTGTAGCAAGAAGTATTGTCTTGTGTTTTTATTATTTATTATTAAATATTTTTAAACCTTTCAACTGTGGCTGTTTTATGTAAAGTTAATTTAAGCTATAAGAGTACATTGTATGTATATAGTGGTAATGTAACAAGTCACTCTAATAAGCCTTGACTGTTCAGTCACACTTACCATTTGGATAATAATATTGCTCAATAATAATTGGGCACCACTTTCAGAAGGGCCTTTGAGTAGCTGATATTAGTAGGTATGGCAGCTGGTACTACCTTGTATACATATACATGTATACATACATAGCTACATACACACACATATATATATATATATATATATATATATATATATATATATATATATATATACACACACATATTTATATACATATATACTGATATATATATATATATATATATAAATATATATGTATGTATGTATATATATATATATATATATATATATATATATATATATAACATATTAAACAGATTACTAGTAAAAGACAATGGGATGGATACTTCTAAAGCAGACATTCTATGCCTGCTATTAGCATTGGTCTTGGAGAATAACATATTCCTATTCCAAAACAGCCATTATAGGCAGAGAAAAGGAGTAGCAATGGGCACTAGTTGTGCCAACACATATGCTAACCTTATAATGGTTGCATGGGAACAGGAGCATTTGGTAGGTCATCCAAACATACTATTTTATAGACGTTTTGTGGATGACCTCTTTCTAGTATGGAAAGGTAATGACAAAGGCTGCATTACACTATTAGATTTTGTTAATTCTTCCAGTGATTTTTTTAAAGTTCACTATGGAGTATTCTGGTAGCAGTATTAATTATTTAGATGTTACGGTATATGTAGAAGCACGGTCCCTAAGGACTAAAGTTTATAGGAAACCATGCTATTGGCCCAGCATTTTTGCATCAGGAAAGTATGC
>NC_056733.1:851198905-851241405 GCF_019279795.1 Protopterus annectens | reverse complement strand
CCATCCCCTGAGGCAGTTCTAACTGAAGGTGCAGGACCAGCATACTGGGACATCCTGGGGTGGGTCCCAGATATGCTGGGGCCCAGCATGAGGTGGGAGAGGCAGATCCACTGGTGAGATGAGGCGGGAGAGGTTGATCCACTGGGATCGGCCTTCCCTGATGTGCTATGGTGTTGCAGTTTAAGAACATATGTTGGTTAGTAATGGTAAACACATTCCAGGATTAGTTATAACAGCATGCATGAGTATTTCCATTAACCCAAAATACACAGATTTGGAACATTTGCATAGCAAACAGAACACATGCATATATGGAACCACAGTTGGCAGTACACCGGCATCCCGGTTACACTGATAGCAACAGGCCACCAATGGTAGTATTTGAACAGGGAACATTAACTGGAATACATTTCAACATTTGTAGAACAACAGGACACATGTCCCAACAGTAGGTTTGGTGGAAAACATACCCATTCATTTATGTGTTTAGATTATTGGTGAAGATAAGGTGGGGGAGATGGAGAGATGTCAGTTAACAAATGTGGATTCTTGCAGCGGTCACAGTTTTAATGATCATTGCTCTACTCATACAGGTATTATTACAACTATGGCCTTGGGTTGTGCAGTGGTATGTTTGTACAAAGTATAATTACAGCCTTCTTATAACTACTTTATACTTTTTCTTACTTGGAAGACCCATGGAGGGAATGTTTGTTCATACTACATGACTGTTTCTACCCATATTCACATAGTCAGCGTTACATATATGCACTCATACTGTGTGTTTGTATGCTAATGACATACTCTGCCTTGATTTCTATCGAGCCACCCTGGTTGTTGGTAGCAGGGACCAGTAGCTGTGACAGCATGACACTTTTGAACATTTCTTGGGGGAGACCTCTTGGTGTATGTACTTATCTTGCTGTCATTTGCAGCATTGGGGTCGGACTGTGGGTGTTGGACACAGTATTACTACAGGCTTCTTATAGCTACTTTATACCTTCTTTCACCTGGAAGATCTGTGGAGGGAATTTAGGCTGACACTGCCCAGCTGTTTCTACACACATTCACAAAATCCTACTTGAAATTATGCATACAGCTTACTACCATTCTCTGGATTCCTACCGTGGCTATTTCTGCTAAAAAATACAAGAAGTTTGTGTTTCATCAGAATGAGCTATTGAGAAACTGCTGTCACTTCCTTGAATGTTTTCTTTCCAATTCTGTCTTGGTTGCACAATCTGACCTTATGATTACAACATTCTTTTATATACATTCCTATACATACCTTTTGACATAGCACAGTGTGGAAAACAGTGGTTAACACAACATTACTATTTTGATATCAGATCTTGGTGCATGAAACTTTCCAGTCATGCAATACCGAAGTAAACACAACCGGACTGGGGTTTCACTTTTATTGACAGGTAATTACACTTTTCTTGATATATATAACCTGTATGTCAGTATTACTCTCCTATTGGCTTTTTCAGTCACTAAAAACCATACCCGTTTTTAAATACCGCAAGGTGACATTCTACTACATTTTATTTATTTTCCCTACATACCACCAGCTACATTGTTACTCACCAGCCTCGCAACCCAGCCTTTTTACCCTGCTGGTGTGGGCTTCCAAGTTCACAGCCCTCACATTTGCAGCTGTACAGGAGATAAGAGAAAACATTTATGCATACCTATCCATCACATACACAGGTTGGACTTTGGAGGACACTTATTTTGACTAATACTTACACATGGCTGGAACATTCCCTGCTCGGGCATCTTGGACCCACTGGTCTAAAAGGTCCCTCTTCCTCTGCTTCAATTGGGCAAAGTGGTGCTGGACCTGCTCACCAGTCTGAGGGATGCCAGTGGCAGTGGTGAGATCTTGGGCAAGTTGGTCCCAGGCCTCCACTTTGTATTGGGAGCCCTGGTACTGGTCCTGCAGCAGTCACCCTTCATGGTCTTTAATGAGGAGTCCAACCATGACCCTGGAGTCCTGAATGCCTCAGCACTGTGCCCAAAAGCACACATCTTCACCTGCCATAGTGCCTACAATGGGGAGCTACTACTGGTTATGAGCTGTATTCCCACCTGTGTGGTTTACATAGGGCTAATTTCCTGCCCTTAACCATGATTGGACAGTTTTGAAACTGCTGAGCTAAGCTAAGCACCGGGCAAACCTACTTAGCTAAGATAACTATTGCTTAAAGGGGTAGATGCTCAGCCCTGCTTACCAGTGCGCAAATCCACTTAGCTATGCTAAATCTTGCTTAAACTTTACATTTCATTGACACCTCACATTTAGGGCTGCTACATTATCCTGGTTAGCATATACATAATAATATTCACTACCTATTTATAAAAAATACATTTTAGTTGTGTTTCACATATGAAAATGTATGGACCGCTGTGGGGCTCAAACCATGACTGACTGCATACTAGGTGAACACTCTAACCACTACAGTATTCCAGTTTCACTATTAGCACTGTGTCTATTTCTATTTAGCTTCTTTTAATGTTAAAATTCTACTATGCATAACTGTACAACAGGCGCACCCACTCAGCTACGCTTAAACTTTATTGCACACAGGGAAAAAAAATTAAGGAATATATTTTAAATATTGCTATTAGACATTTAGAACATTGATAGAATGACAAGCTTTGGATTACCATGAATTTTCTGATGGATGTAGAGTCTTAAACTCAAATATTTGTCATTATTTAATGACTTCAATTCCCAGCTATTTGCCAGACAGGTGCAGATTTTAGGAGGAATACACCAAAAATATGAAGCAGAAATCTGGACATTCTGTGAAAATTTGTACTGTTGAGTGGTATGGCTGTCTGTTATTTTTTCCACAGACACTAAAGTGTCCATGGAGACTTTCATTAATTTTGAATTATTGAACGGCAATTCTCAAGTGCAGGGGTGTGTGCATTTTGAGAGCACTGCTCTTGGACATGCCCCCTGCACTCGCACACAGAACCGTGTCCATTTCAGAGCACGGCAACATGCCTTCATACATATGCATGATGCGCTGCCATGCTGCATGGGACCGATCCCTTCTGTGCAAGAATAAGCTATTCTTCCATGGAAGTTTGCTGAATCCCGGTGATACAGTTGTACAGGATATGCATGGTTCTATGGACAGGTACAGCAGAGTGGACAGGAGAGAAGTAATGGGTGGAGAAGCAGTGATATTGTTAGTTAACACTGTCAAAAGGGAGCCATTGGCATTTGACTACTTGTATAAAATATATTTTAGCTGTGAGTTGAAATTAGAGTAGGATGTCGATTTTTTAAAGTGGGGGCAAGAGATTCCCAGAGCTTGGGGCCAACAATATAGAAACTGCAGTCTATGCAGTAAAGCTTAGTGTTCGGAGCTTGAAGGAAGGGAGAAGAGCTACTTGTGGTTCCTGAGGTTGTATTTTGGGGGGGGGGGGAGTTCATGTAATTCTTTTCTGCCTGATATGAAAAGGTTTTATTGTTCAGAAGTCTGAATAATATATAACGTAGTAAAAGTTGACATATTTGCTTGAGTGGAAACTAGTTTGCCTTTTCAAGGATTACACAGTTGCTTTCCTGTTTTGGGAAAAGGGTGATAAACCTGAAGATATGGTTTTATATATTTTTAATTTATTTGGTTCATAGCTAGGTACTAGGCTTTTGGCCCTAGGGCCTATATAAGCCTAGCCAAAAAGATACCCTGGCTTTCGCCACCCAAGAAAATTATTTTCCTGTGCCCCTGCCGAGCAGAGCCACAGATGTGATCCCCGGGGTGAATTTCCTATCTCCTAAAATATACAGCCCTTGCAGGTCTTTGACCCTGTACACTATAGTCAGAGTAGTTCCTATCTCCCAAAATATACAGCCCTTGCAGGTCTTTGACCCTGTACACTATAGTCAGAGCAGTTAACTACTAAGCCATCACAGCTATTAAATAAGCAGCCCTTGCAAGTCTCAAACCCAGGACCATGCACACTATAACCAAAGTGATTTCCCACAAAGCCACATCAGATATTTGGTTATATGTTTCCCTTAACTGAGAAAATGTATGGCTTTTAAGTATAGGTTCATAGGTATCACTGGTGCTCCTTTTTAATGCTGATGCTATTAAAGGAGGGCCATTATTTGAACTGGACAAGAAAGATGCCTTTGCCTATTGGTGTTCTGCTGGATCTAGAGAGGAACAGCGGATTTTGTTAGCCCAAAACAGAAGTGTGCTATTTATTTCCCTAGAGCTGTAAAGTTTAGAGATGGATCTAACCAGATGCCACATTATTTAAAGAAGTCAATATTTTTGTAAGTGATTGATTTTATGGTCAAGTATGTGCAGTGGGGAAGTTAACTGCAAACTTTGTGTGTGTTCCAAAAAGCATGGTCTTAGTTTTGGTGGAATTAAGTAATAGGCGTTTGTTACTGATCCAGTGGACGACAGAGGGGAAGTCTACTTGGAGTTATTTTTGCAGCAGTGAGAGTGATTGATTTGAGTGGTATGGGACCATGTCATCTGCTTAAAGTAGTGGCAGATGAGGAAGATCAAGGGGAAGTTTACTGATGTAGATGGGGAATAGAGGGAAGCCAGGATTGAGCCTTGGGGCTTACCTTTTTGAGCATGGTGGTGGAGGGATGAATGAGCTTTCACAGTGGAGATCTAAGAGGAAATTACTAAACCAGACAGTAGTATCTTGACTCATTACGCTGTCTGTCAGGAGGTATAATAGGAGTGTGTGCTCTACAAGATGGAATGCTTTTGTAAGATCTATGAAAATGGTACCTGTGAGCTATTGTCTTATCTACTGTTATTAATATTTCTTCAGTCAGGATCACAACTGCTGCCATAGTGCTGTAGCCTGACCAGAAGCCACATTGTTTGCTTGTGAGAAATATTTACTGATATATTGTGTGAGCTGGGAGCATATGCATTTTTCTAAGACTTTTCCTAGGGTGGGGCAGATAGGGATGGGGTGGCAGTGTGATGTGTTGAAGGGGTTGGGTTGTTAAGGGATCATTATTGCTGATTTCCAAATATTTGGCACTGCATTTGGGGTTCAATACAGACTGAAAATGTACTTGAGGAGAGTAGAAATAAATTCCCAACAGTGGTAGATGAACCATGGATGAAGGCTGTTGGTACCAGGAGAACTACCAGTATGTATTTGTTCTATGGCCATTGCAATGTCCTTTGTATCGAGTAGTTTGAGGTAAAAGGGTGGAGTATAATAAGGAGAAATTCTGTAGTGGTGAACCTTGGCATGGTGTTCTGTTGTTCTGAGGTGTCCCTCCCACTTATACCTTATTACTGCTTTCCAGAAGAGTTTTGGATTACTTAGTAGGGAATTCTTGCTAGATTTCATTATGAAGATTTTATGGTGTCTTCTGGCTTGCTTTACCAGATTCCCAATTTGTCTGAACATTTATCATGATTCTGGACAAGAGGGGAGCTTACTTTCAATGAATGCCAAGCCTCATATCTTAATTTTAATAGTGCTTTCAGCTTGGTGGTGAACCATTCATTTTGTGTTTACACAATCTGTTAGTTATTTTAGAAAAATAGGAATGCTTCTCCAGAACAGAGACATTGCTGTGGTCTGTCTAAAATGGAATGCATACCAAAAACATTAAAATAGAAAAAGGTGAAAAGGTTGCATTTTTAAACTAGACACAGAAATACAGATAGGCTTAATGTTTTTTTCCTTTTTTTGTCCCTGTCCTAGCAGGTCTCCCAGTATTTTCATTACTCTCCTCTGCTGTCCTACATAATCCTGATGTCTTACTAGGTGGATCCCTCTTCTGATGGCAGAACTAACAGTTAGGCGAATTGCTTGGGAGATGACAGCAATATGAAGAGTGGGAATATAGATCAGTGATTCTTCTGCTGGTATGCAGTGGATTCAGCTCACGCAAAATGTATCCAAGAATATGTCTAGCCTGACATCCTTTCACACTTCCTGCAAAATGCTGAAATGTTCTCTCTCCAGTCACTGACACAGGTCCATATTCCAGCCATAATGACAGCTCCTTTCCTTTGGAGAAGAGAGTGAAGTATCAGCCTCTTGAGTCTTGTGATCCTGCTGATCCTTGGTGTGACCCGGCTTCATTTGAAATTGGGTCACCAGAGGACATACCTCACCTTTATTGTAGTGGACCCAGAAGATTATAAATTGAAAGAGAAAGGTGAAAGGCTCTACAGCAACCTAGGGTAAAAATGTCTCAGGGCATTCAATATACCAAATGGTTTCCGAGAAGGGGTCTTAAATTATCAGAAGAAAATCCAAGCTTGCAGGAGGCTAGTACAAAGCTCTTCTGCTGATAACCATATGCCTCTATTGATTAAATAGTCTCTGCAAATTATAGTTTGGCAAATTGGTTGTGGAGGGACAATAAATGGCTCTTAGCTTGTATTTTCCTTATTTATATATATATATATATATATATATATATATATATATATATATACACACACACATACACATATTATAGCATCAGAATGCTAGGCTAATGATCCAAGGGGCCATTTTAAACTTAGCTGAGTTCCCCAAATTAAACTTTGATATAAATGTGGGTGTCATTTAGATGGTCAAGTTGTAAAGTCATTGCAAAGCTGGTACAGCTCATCAAAAATCAGCTTATTGAACTTTGCCAGCTTTTTTCTTTGCTGGATCACATGCTCTTTCCCATTCTAATGTGATTTCAGAGTTGGTATAGCCTTGCAAAGTTGCTCCCTGCAAAAGATAATGATTCATGTTTTTTTTTTCTGATTACTTAAATTTCAAACGGTTTTGCTCAATATTTTAGGGTTTGGCATGTTGAGTGTTAGACCAAGTGTCATCTCTCACTTCCTCTCTCTCTCTCACCAGCTGGGAACAGGAAACAGACTGGTTTCACCCTCTGGCATCTTCTGTGTGCTGGATTACATGTGGCGTGTTTGTTCTTATCCATCTGCACTGTTTTCTGGAGCATGCCCCATAACTATTGGAAGTATATCTATATATATATATATATATATATATATATATATATATATATATATGTGTGTGTGTGTGTGTGTGTGTATATACATATGTACAGTTTGACCAGCATAGATCACATTTTACTTATGTAGACCTCTGTATTTTTGACCAACTTTGGTCTTCATTTACAAATGGTATGAAGATGTGTGAGGTCAACAGTCCCTGGAGTAGGGGAATATGCCTCTTCCCCGGGGATTATGTAACCTCAGAATTAATATAGAGGGTGTGGGGGTGCAGGGAGCTTGTCCCACTGCAAAAAGAAAACACTTTTTTTTTTACACGTTGAGGATTAGCCACAGAGTATGAGCTGTAGCGTATCAACTTTTTCATGCATTGACTATTAAAAGAAGATGTGAATCATAAAGACTGTATGACAGGAAATGTTATTTGTGTATAATGAATTGATAAAGCAGCATGAGATATCTCAGTGCCATATATCTGCTTACTGGCAGCAAAGGAGGTATGAAAATACCACATCTACTGTTGGAGAGGTTCCTTAGCACTGTTCATAGTTGTGCTACAATGCTGGAGATGGAGTAGGTTATTGGAGAAAAGAATGTGCAGTTGAACCTGCCATCTGCAGTCAATCTGGTCATGCACTTCTGCAGGATTTTAGATATAATATGCAAGTATGGGTTGTCATGTACTGGTAGCATGCAGCAATGAATGGCATCCCACATCTCCTGTCCTTGATTCATGCCAGCACACAATTTGGGACTACACATGTATGCAGCAAATGCACTGTGGTTTATACTCTTCACAGCTCTGGTGGTATGTCTATCAGATAAGCTATTAATAATGAGATTAATGTGAATTTATGTACCTCCACTGTTTTTTTTTTAATGCAGAACATTCACAGCTGTACAATGCATAAACTTTTTCCCCTACTGGACTGTTCACGGCATAGCATAATGGTTTAAAATTGAGACCCAAAAACTAGCTGTATCCTAAACACCTATGTTTACTTTTCAAACATTCTTCATCCATACTGCATGACTCTGTCATTAACCACATTAGGCTTAAAAAGGCCCCCAGAACATTTTGCCTAGTAATAACTTATGAACCAAACCACTTGGGTTACACCAAGTAAGAAAACAAGGGAGTCTTACTTGGTCAATGAATACTAAACAATACTTTTGTGCTCCAAAATAAATGCATCTTATTACTTTGATGATTACAGAACATTAGTTTTTTTGGTTGTCATGCTCACTACATGCATCTTAGAAAATGTTTCTATATTATCACAATATACATTTCCTAATAATTTATTCTTTCATTTACAGAAACAAAAAATAAATTCACACTGCTGAATGTAGTCTTGCCAAAAAAGGACCAAAGCAGAAAACAATGCAGACGTACCACCATAGACATGATAAAATCTGTGATTTAATAAAACTCTGACATGATAAAATCTGTGATTTACCAGAGGGACCTGTCTCCATTAGCCATGGCAGAGGAACCACCCCTGAACAGCATGATTGGTTGAACACTGTTTAAAAGTTTTGCCTTGATGAGCGTGAACAAAGGATCTGAAGAAGGTTTTACTGAAAGCGCTTATCCTATGTTCTCTTTGTTTTGTCTCTTAAGAGTTTTATTAAATCACAGATTTTTACCGTGTCTATGGTGGTATGTCTGCATTGTTTTCTACTTCATTTACAGAAACAGTAACTATTATAGATGGATAAGGGTTTGGATTATATAAATTCAGAAATGGTCAACAATTGTGCTGTTTTGGAAACCAGACAAGTTATATGCATTTGCTATATGACACATGTCAAGATGAATAACTAACCAAATGTAGTAGGTTCACTATCAGAAGTGTGAGACCTGATACTTGAAGCCCCAACACTTTAAAAATTCATGTGATTTTGAAAAAAACCCCCATCAAATTCTAAAACTTGACATTACACTATTAATGTATTTTTGCAGATGACCTTTACTCCCACTTGAAATGCGAGCTGTTTTCCTTAAAATGCCTTCTTCTTCTTTCGGCTTTTTCCCAGTTAGGGGTCACCACAGCAGATCACCTTGTCCGCTTATGATTGGCAATGGAGTTTTACGGTGTCAAGTTGCCAGCCCAGTACCCAACCTTCCACAGAAGGCACACGCACTCACTCCTAGGGCCAATTTAGAGTATCCAATCCACCTGCAGCATGTCTTTGGGATGTGGGAGGAAACCAGAGCAGCCACAGGAAACCCACGCGACCACAGGGAGGACATGCAGATTCTGCACAGAAGGCACCCCAGCTGAGAAACAAACCAGAGAACCTCTTGCTGTGAGGCGGCAACACTAACCGCTGCACCACCGCGGCCACCCTGTTTCTTAAATGCCTGCTACTTATATATACTAATTCCATGATACCTGTACCTTGGAGAACAGGGAATACTCCACTTGAAGTGTGAGCTGTGTTCCTTAAATGCCTGCTACTTATATATATAAATTCCATGATACCTGAACCTTGGAGAACAGGGAATACTCCAGGATATCCCAGCTTTGGAATTTGTACATATTTCCCCTGTTCTCACTTTATTTCCCACTGTTCCAGGGATTGCAGTTGTGATCCTCAGACTTTCAGTAGGAACAAAATATACTAATCTATGCATACATATGAGCACTGTGTTGTTAACCACATTTTTTCACTGTCTGCTGACCATTAGCCCCCCCCCTAACAAACTAGCCCATATGTTATCTATCATTAAGATGAGGGTCAGCCTGAGACAGGCCATCATTTAGGTAACGATTGGGTGATTCATGTTTTTCTTATTTTCAGCACAAATGTCCCCATGTACATTTGGTAGAATGCAAGGTAGGGGCTATGCAATGGGTGATCGGTGAAGCACACCCACTCACTTTCACAAGGGATTTCCTTTCAAGCAGTCCTGAATTACCACTGAAGCATGGCAGGTAATTCCGCCTGGTCTCTACCAGGGAAATTTGCCTTACTCAGTGTACCACCAAGTTCACATCCACCTCTCTAGGAGAAGCAAGCAGGAAAAATCCCCTCATTACTCCTCTTCTTTGCCCAGGTCCTCCAGTGCTGTGACTGTTAATTGAACCCTGCTATGTGGCTCACAGTCAGGGATCAATCACTTTGTGCTTGATAACTTCATATTTTGGAGCCTTTTTCCCCAGTTCCCTCTTTAAAATAAATGAACTATCCCTGCTATGGCTAACCTGCATAACAAACAACAAAAAATTAAATTAATAAGACAATTTTTACAATTGTGATGACAAGGGAGCAAATCTAACAGCAGCCTATATTGTGTTGCCAAGAAAAGAGTTCTGTTTTCTGAATCTGTTGTGGCACCATGCCTTACCCACCATCTAAGCAGCTCTGTTCTTTATACCATTCTCAGTAGAATAACACAGGTAAGGTGAAGAGGACAATTTTCCTAAGTGCAAAGTATTAGGAGGCAGAATCGAGACCTCTGTAGCATATTTCTGTACCAAAATGCAACTAGAAAACGTCACTTGAGTTCCACTATTTTTTGATAGGTGCTGTGGACTGGTAAGATGCAAATTCATGGGACTGGCACAGGGTGGTAGATGAGCCAGCTATGCCTCTGAGTTCTAATAGCTTTACTCATAGATATGCAATTATTTTTCCATATACTCTCTTATATTAAAACATGCTTTGCTGCTGCCAGCATCACTGTAAAGTTTTGCTGAACTGTAGCGCACAATATTAAGCCAAAAAAAAAAAAATCTTGAAGAGGAAAGAAGGATAAACTGATCAGACATATCTGTCATCATTAACAAAGAATGACTGTTCCATTTTTCAAAGCAGACTTCAAACTGAAAGTTTATTATGCATGAATGTTAAAATGGAAGAAAGTAAGAGGAAAGTCAGTTTTCATTTGTTACTTAGGAATATATATTTGTACAGAAGAAACAGAAAGGAAAGACAGAAGTGTCAAATGTGAGATGTAGGAAAGAACCAGTGTCAAAAATATGTGAAACTTTTTTTTACAGTGGTTAATACAAGTACATGCAAATGATATTCACCATTTATTAATGATATATATGAAACAATCTGCAAGGACTTGCCCTCTTTATGGATCTTTTGTAAATAACTTTACTGTGCATGTATCATGAGCTAGAAATATACCTTCCTTCACACATGGTCAAGTTTCTTTTGACTTAAGCATTTAAGCATTTTGGATAGTATTTAAAACAGTCTTTCTTTAGTAGTAATCAAAACATTGACCATTGTACCGGTCTTTATTAAAGCAGTAAAATGTAACTAGACATATCTCATAATGTAAGGAATTATAGGAAATTTCTATGGAAGTTCCATTAATTAATATTATTTAATTCTTTTTAAATGAGTCTTACATTATAGAGTATATACAGCTATATTGTTCTTCAGAATTTATCTTCTGGGCCACCTCTGCCCTTTGTGTTAATCCTGTTTTCATATTGCTGTTGCTTCACCTCATTATTGGCTGACAAATATGCTCCTGCTGATATAAATTCAAGCCCTGTGATGATAAATAGACCTGGATACCAGAGAATGGAGATTTAGGTAGTGTTCATATGTGTTGTGGGTAGTCTGAAAAGCCTTGAGGACATTCTCAAACTCAGTAATCTGAGAAAAATAAAATTCAAGCTAAACTAATGATGCTGGGTTTTGCAAAATATTTTCACTGATAGTCTGCTATTCCTTCCAATAGGAGTTCCCAGTATGGGAAATCAGAAGGCAAAATACACTGAATTAAAAATGGAATACAGCAGCCTAAAAAGATATGGGCCACTCCCACTGTACTCGAAATGAAAAGTATTGTTTCCACTGTAGAAATGTTTGTGAGTTTATTGGCTCTAGAACAGAAAACAGACTGAGATAATTGCAACAGCAGACTTTGGCAGACCCTGAATTATTATAATCTTAAACACTACTTGACCACTAGAGACTTCAGCTCATAAAGAAACAGTCCTGTGTCTCAAATATCCTGTTGTACATTATAATTACATAGTGAGAATCCATTTTAAAAGCATAGTGTCTCTTGACAATGTTCTTCCTTAATAGCAATTGCTATACCTGAACAGAAATAAAATAAAAGAAAATGCTGCGCCAATATCAGCTGACCAGAAGATTGTTAGCTATGCTGCACAACTAGCAGCATGTAAGGTAAAGTGCCTCTGCCTTCATAACTTATTTTGCAGTGTATTTTTTTCTAGTCATGCTGGTTTAATTTTGGTTTCTAACCTGTCTACAGCCTATATATAACTGATGTGCATTAGTTCATTATGAAACCCAGCATTGACATCCCATGAAATGTTTATTGCTTACACTCATTGCCATCAACAGCATATCTACAAGGCACAGTAGCAGGGAAGGGAACAATGACTGTAAACGTTTATACAATAGTAAAGTAATCAACAGATATCTTGGAAGAGGATTAACTGTATGAAAGATTGTAACTTCAGCACTGGGGGTTTAGTATGCATTGGATAGGATCATAATAGCAAGAAAAATATATTGTTGAATTGAAATTGTGTTGCATTTTGGAAAACTCAAAACATATAATATTTGTAAAGAAACAATAACATCCTGTTAGAAATAAGTGTGAAGTCATTATACTCAACTATTAATCCTAGAGTGCAGAAATGGACATGACTCCATTATGCACCACTGCAGTGCAGAAATGGACATGGCCCATTATGCTTCACTTGTTGTGTCTTTCGGCTTTTCCCAGTTAGGGGTCGCCACAGAGGAACTCCGGTCCGCTAATGATTGGTAGTTGATTTTTACGTGCTGAGTTACCAGCCCTGATGCACAACCTTCAACGAAGGTACGCCCATTCACGCATATCTCCACGCAGAAGACGCTCTAGCTGAGAATTGAATCGGACAGCGTCTTACTGTGAGGCGACAACGCAATGGGCACAGCTTAGTTACACTTCACTACAGTGCAGAAATGGGCATCAGGTCATTACACATAGGTTCATAGGTTGGTACTAGACTATCGGCCCTAGGGCCTATAAAAGCCTAGCCATAACAATTCCCTGGCTATTTCTTCCCACAATATTTACTTCCCTGGACCCCTGTCTAGCAGGTGACTGATGCAATCCCCAGGGTGAATTTCCTATCTCCCATCCAATCATCAAGGTTCCTTTTGAAGAGGGCCAAAAAGGTGCTCTGCTTGACATGTATGGGCAGTCTATTCCAGAGTCTGGGGAGTCTCTGGGTCAGGGACCTATCTCTCCAGCATGTTTTGTTCATTGTGATGACAAGGTTTAGATCCCTGGAGCGTGTAGCTCTGAGGGATTGGGATTTCTTTAAGTGTAGTATGTCCAAAAGCACTGGGTTTGACATGGCCTTGTATGTTAAGCAGAGATTGCCTCTGAGTAGATGATATTTGACTGAGTATAGCTGGAGGTTTTTTTTAGATAGTCAGTGTAGGGCATCTGCTTTAGGTCTGCGATACTTTTAGTGAGGTATTTCTGCAGCCTTTCCAGTTGTTGCAGATGTCTTGAGAGGTACATACCAAACAGGGCATTGTATTCTATAATGGGTCTAATGAGGGATGAGTACAGTGGGACAATGACCTCCTTTTTTCTGGATGAAAAGCCCTTAGTGATGAGATGTGCCAGATAGAAGGATTTCCTGACTGTTGTGGTGATGTGGTTATTGAAGGTGAGACCACTGTCCACCTGTGTCCCTAAGTCTCTTATCACACTTTCGGTGTTTAGTGTACTGCCACCTATGTGGTAATTCACGGCTACATGTTTTTTCCCAAAGGGGATAACTATACATTTCTTGGCATTGAGCTTGAGCCCTTGGCTCTGGCACCAAGCATCTGTTTCTGTAAGGCCCTTTTGTAGAATACCTACATCATTTGGGGATTCAATAATGTCTCCCAGTTTGCAGTCATCTGCGAACTTTGTTAGCCAGAATCCTTTAGTGTTGGCCTGTACTTCAGAGAAGTAGATGCCAAACAACAGCAGTCCCAGGACTGAACCCTGAGGTACTCCACTTGTCACTTGTCTGGAGCTGGATTTGGAGTCGGCTACTTTTACAGTGTGGGTTCTGTCAGTAAGCCAGTTGGCAACCCATCGATGTGATGTAGGGATTAATGCCAAGCTTAGTAAGTTTATCTATGATTCCAGAGTGGGGGATGGTGTCAAAGGCCTTGGCGAGGTCCAGATAGGCTGTGTGGACCGCATTACCCTCATCCACAGCTCTGGAGACTGATTCAAAGTCAATCAGGTTCAGGAGACAAGATCGGCCCTTCACAAACCCAAACTGGGTGGGGTCTAGTGTTTGAAGGTTGCCAATGTCTTTGTTTACAAGTTCCATGATAATACATTCCATGGCTTTGCAGATCAGGCTCGTCAGACTGATGGGGCAGTAGTTCCAAGGATCCAACATGTATCCCTCCTTGTGGAGTGGGATAACTGTAGCTGTGTGCCACTCAGCGGGCACAAAGCCTGAGGTGAGGCTATGATTAAACATGACACAGGTGAGGTGCCAGTTCATTTTGTTGTTCATGTAGTATAGAGCCCAGGATGTCATCTGGTCCCATGGATGCTGTATTCTTAGCTTTGGAGAGTGTGGTTTTTACTTGTGTGGCCATTATTACCGGAATTTGGAAATCTTTTGATATTGAGACAGGCCCTTTAGGGGGTGAGAGGGGGGTGAAGTTGGCACTGAATCGATCTGCCAGGATAGTGGCAATATCTTTGGAATCAGTATATTTAATGCCATTCTGTTGTAGCTCAGAGCAGATCTGAACACTGCCATTTAGCTTCTTGACATAGCTATAGAATGCCTTGTGGTTGTCTTTGGAATATTTGGCAATTTTATTTTCGTAACTAGCTTTGGAGGATTTTATGAGGGATCTCAGCTTCTTACTGAGGCTGGTAAGGGAGTTTTTTCATCCTGGGATTTTCCACTTTTCTGCAACAGTTTCTTCCTTTTGCTGTACAGTTTATTTAATGCAGGGGACCACCAGATTGGCTTCATTTTTTGGAGGAGAGCATCTTGGTTCTATTTGGGCTAGCACGATTCATGCACGAGTGGATGTGCTCGTACAGTGCCTAGGATTCAGCAGTTGAACTTTCAGTTCCCATCTGCATGGGTGTAATGAAGTTTGTCACTTGACTTGAGTAGCATGAAGTTGGCTTTGGAGAATTTTTTATGGAGGTTTCCTTACTGGGGGTGGGGGAGGAATGGGGATGTCAAGGGTGATTAGCTTATGGTCAGACCTGACCAACGAGGGGGGGTGACCATAGGTGTGGAGCATCGATTTCCCATGTTGGTAATGACTAGGTCTAGGATATTGGAGTCCATGGTGGGACTATAGATTAGTTAATCCAGGGCACTGGAGTTTCTGAATTCCAAGAACCGTTGAGCAAAGGTGTTGGTACACGAGTAGTTTTCCCAGTTAATGGCAGGGTAGTTGAAATCACCCAGTATTAGCGTGTTTGGTTGTATCTTAATATTTTACAGTATGTTTAAAAAGGTGTAGTGAGAATCTTGGGGCATGGTGGGGGATCTGTAGCAAGCTACAGTTTGGATTGTAGTCTTACCTAGTGTTAGTTGCACCTAGAGAATTTCAGACGCATTGTGTTGGGCAACTAATCTGGTGGTGTGAATATCCTTGGTGAATATGGACACTCCTCCACCTTTAGTGTTTTGGTCCTGGTTTGGTGGCTGAAAAGTGTGGTAGGAGTTGTAGCCTGGTATTGCAGGGGTGCTCTCTGGAGCCTTGAACCAGGTCTCAGTTACTGCACAGATATCAATGTTCTCCATTTTTAGGAGTTCCCCGAGAGAGTGTATTTTGAAGTTTAGACTTCTAGCATTGAGTAGCATTACCTTCAGATTTTGCATGCTTGTACCTGTTATGGTGGTGGTTTTGTCCTTTGAACTTTGCCTAAAAAAGTCACTATAGGGGTGGCAAGAGCCTTTTTCAGTAACCTGAATCCCAGGGACGACAGGTGCAGGCCAACTCTGGCAAAGCATCGTGGTCTGTCAATCATGTCGCCCCAGGCAGACAGATACTGGATCCCCTTTGAATGACACCAGAAGCTTAGCCAATTGTTGAAGTCAATCATTTAGTCCTTATACTGTGGTATCATTCTAGGCGAAGGTAGGATGCTACTCAGGGCTAGCATTATACCTGCCTAGGCCACATGATCCGAGAGCTCTTCCATGTCTCTTTTCATGTAGTCCAGGGAGGTACATCTCAAGTCAATCATTCCAACATGGACAATGACAGTCATATTTGTACTTGTTGTGTTGTGACTTGAGTGCATGCGTTATGTGATGGAAACTGGCACCAGACAGGCAGCTGACTGTAATTTTCTCCTTGTTCAACCTGGTGAGTGGGACATCAGTGTGTCTGACTATAGAGTCACCTATGACTAAAGTGTTGAGTATGTTGTCTTGCCTTAGGGGCTGTTGTTGGGTGGCACACTGGTGTTGTGAGCTATAACACTGGTGTTGTGAGCTATGTGACACTTTGGTTATGATTGGTGTTTGTTTGCGTTTCGGCTTTGGACGCCTTTGTTGCTTGGGCAGGTTACTGTTAAGGGCCTCCGCATATCAGGGTTTAGTGTTGCTATGTGAGGGTGTTGGTGGTGTGGGTTTAGAAGGGCTATGTGTTGCTTGAGGTATAGTGTGGGTGTTAACCTTCTCCTCTTGACTGTCTAGCACAATCTTGGGTGGAGAGAGCTTTGCTTCCAGTTTGGCTATGTAAGTGCATCTCATACAGGTTGTAGTGTTGGGTGATAGGAGGAGAGGGTTGTCTGTGTACATGAGGCAATTGCTGCAGTGCCCCAGTATGCCCAGATTCTCCAGGTGGACAGGAGAAATCACTGGAAGCTGACCCTTGGACATGCCTGGTTTGGTGCTTTATTTGTAAAGTACAAGAGCGGTTTTCCCTTACCTTAGCAAGGTACTTTGCAACTATAGGCTGTTCAGTGCCTACAATTAATTTCTCCTTATTAACTAGGAGAGCTGAGTGCTTATATCAGTTTAAGGCTTCCTAATGCTTTCCAGCAGGTTTTAGAGCAAGTGCTAGTCACAGGGATGCTTAAATGTAAGATAAAAAAAAATTATCCTAAACACTGCAGTGTGCACTAGAGGAGTTAGATGTGAAAGTAGGTAACTTAAGTTTTACCTGTCTATAAAGTTAAGTTTTAGTGGAGAGTCACTATTTTTAAAACAGCAAGATAGATTGAAAGGGGTGGTCACTTTTGTATTCTGGTACTATGGAATACAGTAGGATGGCCAATAAATTTAAATAGTTGAAGGAGAGTGATTTCACAAAATGATAATTTTGTGCTTACACAAGCCAGTAAAAGCAGAGAGGAAATGAGATATATGGTCAAATTAACATAAGGGGCAGGCAACTAAAAAGACAATGGTGTTTAAGAACACAACAGTAACCGGGTGGGAAAGAAAATGTCTGCCTGACTCACAAGAGACAGAGCTGTGGTCTCTTTTCAAGTTTTAATATGCAGTTAAAAGGAGAATACAAGTAAAACACAAGGTAAAGAAAACAAATCACAGTATTCAAAATAGAAAAAGTAATAAAGTAATACAAAATACAACAAATAAAAAGCAAACTAACCTTTCCCTCACAGCAAAGTGCAGAATCTGGGCGAGCCTTTCTAGTAAAGCTCTGAAATGTTTTATTTTACCCCTTAAATAGAAGGTTTAGTTCCTAGCTCCACCCCTCAGTTCACAGATGATTAACCTTAACTGACCTGTTCTATCTTATGTTTGAGTCCTTAATTGATCTATTCTGATTTTTGCCTGACTCACAAGAGACATAGCAGTGGCCACAGGTCACGTCATAAAGGTGGTCCAAATGGACAGAAGAAATCAGCAAGAAAAGGATAATAGTATTGCTGGAAATGAATATCCTCAAGTCTTGGCAAGTACCCACATGTGGGAGATGCTGTTTTTACAAAATTTCACCAAGATGACACTGACATAGACTGTATTTCATATATCAGAGTGTGGTAGGTTAAAAATTAAAAGAAAAAAAAGCTGGGTGCACAGGTCCCAGGATAAAAAGTGCCCAATCCTGGTATATACATTTGTGCCAGGAATGGAAGTGTAGAATCCTCAGGATATGGAAACATTCTTACAAAGGGGTTAGGCCAGGCTTAGGGAGAGGATGTCTCCCCCCCCACCGGGGTAGAAGGAAATAGTAGTTCACAAAAAAAAAAAACACAAAAACTGACAGGCCAAAAAAGAGATGGAAAGATGACGGAGTGGACTACTGAAGATAACTAAGAAATTATCTATTGTTACTATTATGCAAGAAGCCCAAAATTTCCAGATAGAAGATATTTAGACAGACTAAGAGAGAAATTACAGGAAGGAAAAATACTTACAGAACAGGTTCTTGAAAAAACATTATATAGACCAAGAAAACTTGGGCTGTTTAGAAAAAGAAATGATGGATGTAGTATGAAAATATAAAGAACAAAACTTAGAGAGATTTTTGAAAGTTATATAAAAATAAACATGGACATGAGAATGAAAGAGAGATCCGATATGGTGCAATATTTATGCAAAGGAGAAAGCCAAACTAATCGATATAAAAAAGCAGCTACAAACATATTTGAAAAGAAATGCAGGCAAAAACATCCGGATGTGGCAAATTTCACAATACAAACAATAAGAAAACAAAAGGGGAATGGAGAACAGAGGATTAGTAAGGCAGAAGTTAAACAAATAGAAATTGAAATTATGGAATACCTGTGAAGTGAAAGGATTTAGTGAAGAAAATCCAACACATGTAATGTCACAGTATGGTGGAACAATGGGTCCTCAAATTAAGGAGAAACAGGTGGAGCAGGAGATAGCTGAAGATTTGTCACATGGTGATGCTCTGTAGGCTTCTGTAGGAGACAGGTATAAAAGTTCAGATGAAACTGAATAGCAAGGGAAGGAACAAGAAGCAGTGGCAACTTTGACACTGGCAATGTTGTGGAGTGATAGGCCAATGAGCTCCCATATGAAGGAGCAGTAACTGAAGTGGGTTGCATCAGGTCCTTGAGTGCCATTTTAAGCTAGCCAATTTCCCTTTTAATGCTTGAAAAATCCTATCTCATTTGATTATAGACTGGCCTTACCCATTCCATGGTCGATAATTACATATTACCCCTAATAAGAATAACTGGGATCATACCATAGATAGTTTGAGGGACCCTTGTATGGGCAGGGCATTTAGAAGCTGCCTCTGCCCATTGGTAGTGCCGGTGGCAGCCCTGGAGTAGTTTTTCTATTTCCCATCCACATATCTAAGTTGCACTTGGAAATGGACAGGAATGAACTTTGCTTTATGTGGGTGGGGAGTCTGTTTCACAGCAGTGGAATCTACTGTGAAATATAACGGTCCCTCCAAACCATTCTGTTGATGATGCAGAAAAGGTTTAGATCACTAGACCAAATATTTTGGTGCCATTTGACTTGCTGATGTGCATTACATCCATCAGTAGTGGGTCACAGTATGCCACACCTAGGTCATCTCTTAGGAGTCTAACAGGATACCAAGTACAGGGTCAGGGCTTTGAGTCAGTCCGTGTATTTAGGCCTTGTATCCTTTTAGTAAGGTATCTCTGAGGGCAATCCAGTTTGTCCATGTGTCTGGACAGATACATGCCAAAGGGGGCATTATATTCAATATTTGGCCTAATGAGGGCTGAGTAAACGGGGAGAATGATATCCCTACATCTAGACACAATCCCTTTGTTTATAAGCTGCAATATAGAAGGACTTTCTTACAACCATAGACACATTAGTCAAATGTTAGGTCAATGTTTACGTAAGTTCCCAAATCCCAAACAAGAGGTTCAGGTCTTAAGGGAGTATTGCCAATGCTGCAGTTCCCTAGGGAAGATGACTTCCCAAAGGATACAGTAATGCATTTTTTTGGCATTTAGCTTCAGACCATGATTTTGACAACAGTTATTTATCTGAGATAAACCTTCTTGCAGTGTGGCTGTCATTTGAGGATTCAATGACTGCTTCTAGCTTACAGTCATCCACAAACTTTCAGCCAGAGCTCTGTGGTATTGGCTTTTACTTCAAACAGGAAAGGTCCCAGCACAGAACCCTGGGGGACTACACTAGTGACTGGTCTCTTTGTGGAAGTAACTTCCTCTATTTTGATTATATTCATCATATCTGTGAGATGGTTGGCAATCCAACGGATGACACAGGAGTTTATTCCCAGTTTATTTCTCTTTTCTGATAATGCCTGAGTGAGGATTTGTGTCAGAAGCTTTGGCCAGGTTGAGGTATATGGTGTGTACCATTTTGCCTTCATCCACTACTTTGGTGGCATTTTTAAAAATCCACCAGGTTGAGTATGCATTACCTGCCCTTAACAAATCCATACTGAGATGGGGCCAGTGTTTGGAGGTTCCCTATGTCCTGATTGATTAATTCCATACATCATTTCATGGCTTTGCATATGAGGCTGCTCAGACTTATGGGTCTCTACATGCCTGGGTCGGAAGAAGGTCCTTCCTTATGCATGGGAATGATTGTAGCTATTCTCCATTCACTTGGTACAAAACCTGTATGGAGGCTGAGATTGAACAGTGTTGTTATGGGGTGTGACTAAATTGTGCTTCATGCTATTTAAGATGCATCCAGGGATATTTACAGGGCATATTGATGGAGCATTTTTAGCTTTTGATACAATTTTTAGTACTTGGTCTTGTATGACAACTGGAGGTGAACCAGTTTCAGGTATATCTTGAGGGACAGACAGAGGGGATACAGGGGTAAAATAAGAGCTAAATTTATCAGCCAGTAGGTTTGCTTTATCTTCAGCCTCAGTGCAGGTAACATTGTTTACAATCAGCTTAGCCCATTGTTGCATCGTACTTTTGAGATTACAAACATAACTAAAAATGCCTTCTTGTTTTTGGCCTGGGTAGCTATTTAAGCCTCAAACTTTACTTTGGTAAATTTTATTAAGCTTCAGAGTTTGTTTATTTCAGTCACAAGGATTGTAGCATTCTGAGACCTACTCTTTATTTTGGTCTTTTATTATAAAGCTTTTTGATATTATGGTTCCACCATGTGGGTTTGTTTACATGGTTTTCCCTGCACTTGCTCCTATGAGGTACAGCTGCATCTACAGTGGCTATAAAAAGTGTATACACCCCTATTAAAGTGCCAGGTTTTTGTGATATATAAAAATGAGACCACAATAAATAATTTCAAAACTTTTCCCACCTTTAATGTGACCTATAACCACTACCATTCAATAGAAAAACAAATCTGCTAGGGGAAAAATATAAAAAAAAAAAACGTACAATAAGCTGGTTGTATAAGTGTGCACACCCTTAAACTAATACTTTGTTGAAGCACTTTTGATTTAATTACAGGATTCAGTCTTCTTGGGTACTTACCTGCCATCAATTAAAGACACTGATTAACCCCAAATAAAGTTCAGCTGTCCTAGTAGGATTTTCCCAACATTTACTCAGTTGCCTGCTGCAACAAAAGCCATGGTTCGCAGAGAGCTTAAAAAGCATCAAAGGAATCTCATTGTTGAAAGATATCAGTCAGGAAAAGGGTACAAAAAAATTTCCACAGCATTGGATACACCATGGAACACACTGAAGACAGTCATCAAAAAGGGGAGAAAATACGGGACAACAGTGATGTTGTAAATAACTAGATGTCCCTCCAAAATTGATGAAAAGATGAGACAAAAACTGGTCAGGGAGGCTGCCAAGAGACCTGTAGCAACACTGAAGGAGTTGCAGGAATTTCTGGTAAGTACTTGTTCTGTACTAAATGTGACAACAATCTCCCATATTCTCCATATGTCTGGACTATGGGGTAAGTTTGCAAGACGGAAGTCTTTTCTTACACAGAAAAACATCCAGGCCTGGCTAACATTTTGCAAAACAATACTTCAAGTCTCCCAAAAGCATGTGTGAAAATTTGTTATGGTCTGATGAGACCAAGGTTGAACTTTTTGGCCACAATTCCAAAAGGTACGTTTAGCACAAAAACACTTCACGTCACCAAAAGAACACCATCCCCGCGGTGAAGCATGGCAGTGGCAGTATCATGCTTTGGGGTTGCTTTTCTTCAGCTGGAACTGGGGCTTTGGTCAAGGTGGAGGGAATTATGAACAGTTATGAATACCAGCCACTTTTGGCCCAAAACCTTCAGGCATCTGCTAGAAAGCTGAAGATGAAGAGGAATTTCCCCTTTCAACACAACAATGACCCAAAGCATACATACATCCAAATCAACAAAAGAATGGCTTCACCAGAAGATAATTAAAGTTTTGGAATGGCCCGGCCAGGGCCCAGACCTAAATCCAATAGAAAATCTGTGGGGGGACCTGAATAGGGCTGTGCACAAGAGATGCCCCCACAATCTGACAGATTTAGAGTGCTTTTGCAAGGAAGAGTGGGCAAATATTGCCAAGTCAAGATGTGCCATGCTGACAGACTCCTACCCAAAGAAGACTGAATGCTGTAATTAAATCAAAAGGTGCTTCAGCAAAGTAATAGTTTAAGGGTGTGCACACTTACGCAACCAGCTTATTTTAAGTTTTTTTATATTTTTCCCCTAACAGATTTGTTTGTTTTTCAATTGAATTGTACAGGTTACAGGTCACCTTAAAAGTGGGAAAAGCTTTGAAATGACTTACTGTGGTCTCATTTTTTTATATCACAAAAACCTGGCATTTTAACACGGGTGTGTACACTTTTTATACCCACTGTATGTATAGTGTGATGCTACACATTTCTGCATATTCACTGGAGTTAACTGGGTTTGGTGGAGATTTGAAGCTTGCCAATGTATCACTTAGGAGTAGGTTGTTTGTCTTAAAGAAATTTCTAAAGGTACCTTGGGTGGAAGTGATCTCTGATTTCAGTTTTATTTCAAAAGAGACTGCTTTATGGTCACATGAAGATGTTCTAGAACTTTCTCTAAAATACCCACAGGAAATGGAGAGCAAAAAAGGTGCTTTCAGTCTAGAAGAAAATGATCTAAGGGAACTGTTTAATGTAATAGAGATGGAGAGACACATTAACTCATTACAGGTGTTTCTGCAGTTACATCCTACTGATGCCTCTAGACATCAAATATTGCTTGATAATATTTGCATTACTAATTCCAAAACCATAACACAGAAAGTATTACAATATTTCATCTTAAAACTTGCACAATGGTAAATACAACTGTATTGATAGTTGAACTCTGTATAGTGCAGGTGAAGAGATATAAATTATTGTTCACATAATATTTATTTATAGTGCCAAATTCCAAGTTTTTCTAAATATCTTGACAACCAAGTAGAACAGAAAGACGTGCTTAGCTTCATATAAAAGCTTTCAGATGGATGAACAAACTGCTACTGACAGTATGTGTATAACCTGAGTGGATGCTGAGATATTTCAATTTGTTTACAAAATATTACAAACTTAATAGTTACTGCATTGACCGTTCATTATAAAATCCAGTTTAACACAAAGCCTAAAGAATACTACCACTATAAAATAGTTTGTGCTGAAGAGTTTGCCATTTACACTTCCTCAGAAACCGTTGTGGTCCCAGAGATATGATTGTTTGAAATATGAGAACATAATTTGATTCTATCAAAACACTTGGGCTCCACCCATTGGAACTTGCAATGCAAACTTCCAGAGCTACATTGGACGGAATGTGTTAAGACTGATGGAAGACTCAGATGAACACAGTAATTATGACTATTACGAGAAATTCTTGTGACATAACGGAATAACAGATAAAGTTTAAAAAAAACAGCAATAAGTAAAAGGAAGGGAAGAAATAGAATGCCACCATGGAAGCACCAAACAGAGAAAACTATAAAGCAATTATGACAAGACACATCACTATTAGAATAATATAGAAGTGGGAACACATCATCAAAAATACCTAGAAAGGTAGATGTGAGAAAAGAAAGGCCAGGATCTATCACACATTACTGTAAACAACAAACTAAAAATAGCACAAGCAGAAAAAATTATAAAATATGCTGATAAACAAAAAGGAAAAGTACAACATAAGCAATTCACTGAAGACTCTAAAAAGTTTTATAGAGAACTGGGATACAAAGCAAAAGGAATAAAAAGATCATCAAAAAGAAGAAATAGATTTTAGACTAATATTTATGAAGACCCTGTGGAACATAACAAAGATGCTGAATGGAAAGAAAAATTAAAAGAAGCAGTAAGGAGTTCTAATGTACAAGATATGAAATGGGATGAAGTAATGACCAGAGAAACTGAAAATTAAGAAAAGGTCTTAAACGGAAAACCCAGGCCCAGACACAGTACCCAACCTTGGCTAAAAGTATCAACATCTTTACACAAAGATTTAGCCCCAAGTAAGAATTACTTATATGTGCATCCTGAACTGACACCAACCTAATTAACGACAGAACAATAATCCACTTTAAGACTGAACCTGTAAGCCATACTGGAATTGAGGCAGAGTTTAAAGTTATTTAGAAAATACAACTCAATTATAGCAATAGATCAAAAGCATGACAAAAAAAGTCATATGGAACAACAAATCATTTCTTGCTAAATAAAACCATAACAGACAATTGTAAAAAAGGGAGAGAATCTAAGTATGGCATGGGTAGATTACAAAAAAGCATTTGACAGCATCCCACATTGATAGATAAAGGAATCCTTCCAGATGTATAAGGTATACCCTACATTGATCAATTACATCATAGTGACCATGAAACCATGACAAGCTACTTTGCAGTTAAGCTATGACAAAGGGAAAATTATCCCGGGGATAAAAATTAAAATGCAGATGTTCCATGTTGTTTCTCTGTCACTGTTGCTGTTTTGTCTTGCCCTTAACTTATTAAACCATTTGCTTAACAGATTAGGCCATGGTTTCAATTTGGCTGCCAGAAAATAACCTTGTTTAAAGACTTCTCATCTACTTTTTGTGCATGACTTAAAACTGTATTGTTCATCAAATGAGGAGTTGAATGCACAACTGCAAGTGGTTAAAACTTACTTCCTTACATGACACGAGAATGTTATTTAGTCTTGATAAATGTGCCAAAGCAATTCTTAAAGTAGAAATGCTGCAACATCAAGAAAACATCAGTCTGGGAAAGGAATGTGATATAAAGGAACTTGAGCAAGAGGGAGGAATTGTAAATATTTGGGAACTGGCAAAAGACTGACAATAAAACATGAATCAATGTGAATAAGATTTGGTAAGGAATGCTTCAGAAGACTAAAATTAATACTGAAATCTGCCTTGACATCAAGGAATAAAGTCCAAGCTATAGACCAATTTGCTCTTCCTGTTCTAACTTACAGTTTTGGGGTAACTCAAAAGGTGATAAATCAGCTGGACAGGAAAACAAAAAAATGATCCACGCTTATCAAATGATATATAAAAATCAATGTATACCAAGATTATGTATTTCTCATTCTGAAGGCAGTATTAGCCTCTTCAGAACTGATTACATGTATAGATCTGCAGTCATGAGACTACATATCTGTTGATCTCACCAGATTAAAACATAGCAAAAGTTTTAGAACATGAGAAGTCATCTAAGATGACTTCCTTGCTTAGTTTAGCAGAAGCATATTGGTGTCAAGTGGGAATGGAAATCAAACCAGTAGTAGACAAAAAATCAGCCAGCAACTGAATGCTCCAAAAAGCAAAAGAAGGAATATAAAGAGAAGGATCAGATGAGAAGGAAAAAATATGGAAAAAGCATAAATATTGATCTCCTGGAACAACCATCATGGCAATCAGGATTATACACAGCAATGCTTTAAGGAGAGGTGAACTGAATCAAACAGATGAAAAGTTAATAATGGTGGCCCAGGATAGTGGGCTACATACAAACTGGTTTACAAAATCCATTGAAGATGTAGGAGAAACAGACAAATGCAGGTTCTATAAAAAAAATCAAAAAGTCACACATTTTGTTGCTGGGTGTGAAACACTCATGGCAGATGACCTGTATACTGAAAGGCACAACAATGTGGCAATATTGTTGCATTGGGGATTGTGCAAACACTACAATATTAAGTTAGTTGAGAAACATTGGAAACATTAGCCATGCAGCCTTGCAGAGAATGATAAAGTTCATATCACATGCGATCACTCATTACCAGCTGTTCAAAATACAGATGTGAGCAAACCAGATACAGTAGTCTAGAAAAAAAAGACAGAAGTAGTATTGAGCATTGGAATTACTACAACCAGTGACTATATTTTCTTATGAATAGAAAAATACCAGAATTTGCAAACCAATATGAGAGCAATAGGGAAGAAAGATATTCAGGCAGTTCTAATAGTAGTATGAGCAATAGATTTAATAAAAAAAAATGTCAGTACAGAATCCTCAAAATACAGAAACATTCCTATAACAGGGCCAGGCCAGGCTCAGGGGAAGGATGGCCCCCCTGTTGTAGAAGGAAGTAGCAGTTCACAAAAACTGATAGGCCAAAGAAGAGACAAAGACAAGAGAGTGGACTATTGAGGATAAGAAAGTAATGATGCCCAGAATTTCCAGACACAAGATATACAAAATGATTAAGAGAGAAATTAAAGGAAAAAAAAATACTTCCACAAGAAAAACTGTCAGAAGCTTCAAATAAAAATGTGTGTTCATTAATAAAACAGATTTGTGAAAAGCAGTATATAGATCAAGAAACTTTGATCTGTTTGGAAAACAAAGCATCTGAGGAAGTACAAAAATATAAACAACAAAACCCAGAGATATTTGAACAATAGAAAAAAGAAATATGGACTTGGGAAAGAAAGCAAGATATGATATGGTGCAATATTTATGCAAAGGAGAAAGCAAAATGAATCAATATAAAGAAGGCAGCCCCAAAGATATTTGAAGAGAAATACAGGCAAAGGCATCCAGATATGGAAAATTTTACAATAAAAAAAAAATATAAAGATGAAATGCAGAAAAGAAGATTAGTAAAGCAGAAGTTAAAAAACTAGAAGTTGATGTTATGGAGTGCCTGCAAAGTGAAGGATTTGTTGTAGAAGGTCTAATACAGGTTATATATCACAGCATGATGGGAGTAAGTCCCCAGAGTAAGGATAAACAGGAAGATAAAGAAACATTGAGGAAATATGGACATGGGAAAGAAAAACAGATTTAATATGGTGTAATATTTATGCAAAGGAGAAAGCAAAACTAACCAATACAAAAAGATCAGTACCAAAGATATTTGAAGAGAAATACAGGCAAATAAATCTGGACATGGAAAACTTTACAATACAAAAAATAAGAAAGAGGAAAAGTAGAAAAGGAGATCAGTAACGGAGAAGTTAAAGAAACAGAAACTGAGGTTATGGAGAACCTGCAAAGTGAAGGATTCAGTGTAGAAAATCGAATGCAGAAAGCACAACAAGATAGAGCAACGGATATCCAAATTAAGGGGAAACCAGTGGAACAGGAAGCAACTGGTCATGTGCCATATCAAGATAATTTGATGCCTTCCACAGGAAATCAGTATAAACATTCACTTGAAGCTAGACAGCAAGGAAAGGAACAGGAAACTCTGACACAGTCAATATTGACGAGTGATAAGTCAATCCCCAGGATTCACTAATCTTCCGTGTAAGACTAAATTAGTCTTACACGGAAGAGCCAGTCTAAGAGTAAGACAGCAGTGTGCCATGCATATTAATGAGGGCGTGCTGCCTCAACTCTAAAACTAACATGGAACGTGGACGAGTGTAGGGAGCATGTCAGACTGCCGATCAGTCCAAAAATCCACACCCCTGCAAGTTTGAAACTCGGGAAATGTCTAGTTACATGAATGAGTCTGCTCACATGTGTACATTCTAACACTAAACTCCCTCATATAGTAAACCCCATACAAATATATAAAAAGTAAAAGAATTTTTTTTTTTTTAATTTTCAATATAGATGCCCGTGTTTGCATGGGTTTGCCCATTGCTTAGCTACAGTTACAGTTTAGACACTGAAGAGGATAATAAGAAACATATATGCAAATTAAGCAAAATAGCAATAGCATAGTGGTTAGAGCCTTTGTACAAAGAGGAGGCATTCCCAGTTCGAGTCCCACCACTACACTTTTTATTTTCTGTTGGAAATCTGTAAAAAAAAAATATTTCCTGACATCTATTATTTAAAGTTTTGTAAAAAGCATTGAAATGTTATATGTAGTAGTGAATGAATTTTATTTATATATATATCTATAAAGGTGAAATGGTTATGCATACTGATGCATGAGTAACTTATTGTAAGCAATGTAAAGCACTGCTAAGCATATTTTACCAGTATTGAGCATATTTGTATTTAATTGCTCGTAGCTGAGCACTGCATTAACTAGCACAATGTCTTTGTGCGGAGCTGCACATCATGTAAACTAGCACAAATAGAACATGTTTGCATGTAGCTGCGCACCTCGCTAACCAGCACAACGTCAGGCGTCAGGCAACATCGAGCAATGCTGAGCAAAGTCGGCTAAACACGACCACACCTCCTTTACTGTATCTTAATACGAACTCGGTCCCAAAGTCTGATAAGAAAACACCACGGAGAGCAGACACAGCCAAATAATCCCTGAAAACTTTATTCGATGCCAAAAAATAAAACCAATAAATCAAGCGCTTTCGCCTGATAAATATCAGGCTTTATCAAGAATACTTCTATGAAGGATGTGACGTGCCTTAAATAGCACAATAATTGCCCAACTCTAATTAAGTCATTAAAAAATCAACAATCAATAGACATTACATTAAATTGATGTAGCTTAGTCATCACAAAATCTAAACAACTGCACCATTGACTCTATTACAATCTAAAATGCCATCTTCAATTGTGCCTATCACTCTGTATTAGTAACTTAATTTTGTTTCTATTATCTAAAAATATTAAAACAACAAACAGTGCATTAACGTAATAATATACAAAAGTATTAATGTAATAATATACAAAAGTATGGGCACAGCCCATTTATATGTCTTAACATCTGTAACTCCTCCCAATTGTGTCCATACTGAAAACTATGTGCAACTTACACATAATCTACTCTGCACTTGTAATAAGTGTGGTTGCAAGCTTTAAAATAGATGTAAAGCTAAAAGATACCTAAACTAATCCATATGTAAGAAAATTACAGCCATGGTCATGTGAATAAATATGAATATAAATATGTGTACATAAATATATGTATATAAATAAATGTAAATACTACTATACAATACCTAATTCTATTAAAAATATAACATCAATTAAATACCAAATACATTGATTATCAATTACTTCCTAACATAGAATAGAAAATATTGTATTGTTAAAACTCTAAAATAGACTACAGAGTAAAAATAAATTTGTCTATTGTTGAACATCACTGGAGTCGACCCTTAGCACACCACCTAGCGCCTTTAAAAAAATCTCCAGTATCAGTCAAAATATTATCAATACTATCCACATATGGCCTAAGTGTGCATTCAAGCCAAATGGAGATGTTTTCAGTAACCCAATTCCTCCCCGAAACAATTGGACGTAGTGGTGGATCTAACCGAAACTGATTCCAAGTGTACAAGTGTTATAATGCAGGGTTCCGTTGATCCAGTCACCACTGTATTTAGTACAACTTCAAGTACAGTAGCAAATCGAGATGACGATATCACCAGGGATAGTACTCGTATGGGGGCACGACCAAAAGAACAATCGATAGAGCGACATTTTCTGCATGCTTTACCGGTTACAGTAAAGAAGAAAGGTGCCTGAAAACGCTCTTTGAGCGAAGGCATCCATACACACATGCATTTGTTGAAGGATAGGAATGTTATTGATCAAAAAATTGAACTTGTAAATACCTTGTTAACCATGGTTTTGGAAAATAATGTATTTTTGGGTCTGCAACAGATTTACAGGCAAGCACAGGGTGTAGCCATGGGCACACCCTGTGCTAATACGTATGCAAACCTAGTACTTTATTTTTGGGAAAAAGAGTTTATTTTTAATAATACAGAATGGATGCCACATATCAGGCTATACAAACAGTTTGTGGACGATGTTTTTATTTTATGGAGGGGGGGGGGTCTATGTTGGTAGATTTTATTACGTATTTACACTCTACCACCACAATTTTTAGGTTTACTCAGAAATCTTCTTATACCAAGTTGGACTTTTTAGATGTTTATATAGAGCAGACTAATGAAGGCTTTTCCACAAGCCTATACAGGAAGCAATGTTGGAAAAATACGTTGCTGTCATTTGATAGTATGCACCCACGGTACACCTTTCCCAATGTTGTGCAAGGACAATTGGGGAGGATCTCTAGAATTTGAACAGAAGATCCCTGTTTTGAAGCTGAGGTGGATAGGTTGAAGGGTTTTTTCCATGAAAGAGGTTATCAGGACAACATGGTGAATAAGGTCATTGATAGTAATAAAAATAAGAGGAGACAGGGTTATAAACCTTGGTTACATCGTTTGGAAGCTGAGGACACTGCATGCCCTAACAAGGATTCAAGCATAAGATTATGTTCACTTATAGTAGTAATGTTAAAGAGATAAGTGAGATAGTTAGGAAAAACTGGAATATTTTAGTTAGTGATGACAAAATAAAGAGTATTGTAGGTACAAATCCCAGTTTTGGATATAGGAAGAACAAGAACTTGAAAGATATCTTATGCGAAGAGTGTTCCACCGTTAAACCAATGTTTAAAACACAAGCAGGAAGTACACCATGTGGAATGTGTAAGGCCTGTGTATATGTCAACAAGGATTCGACTTTTATACATCCAGTTACAGGTAGAGCCTTCTTTTTGAAGGCTAGGGCCACTTGTAGAACTAAAGATATTGTTTATTTGGCGACTTGTGGATCCTGCAATTGTTTTTATGTAGGAAAAACGAACAATATGTTTAAAGTAAGGATTTTACAACATCTCTCTGCCATTAGAAATCTAGATATACACAATGACCTTTTTAGACACATAGAACATAATCCCACTCACAACTTTACTTTTAGGGCAATAGTTAATGTTAAACTAAATAGCAGAGGGGGTGACATTAAACAACTAACAGAATTAATAGAATCAAAGTGGATTATAGAACTAATGGCTCATAGGAGGCCGGGCTTGAATGATGTCATCCCTATGAAACCAACCCTAAAAAATAGGCGGGTATTTTATTAACAGCTCATTGGTAGGCTTTGTGTTTAAAACTGTGCAATGGTATTCTTGTTTTTTATCTGAAGAAGGGTCTATACCCGAAAGCGCTCATCCTTTAGCAGTTTTGGCTTGTTTTATTGGAGATTTTTAATAAAAACATATTTGGACATACAGCGGTGTTCCACCAAGGATTTTTTTGCTTCTTTGTTCGTTTTTATCTTCTGGTTGGACCTAGTCAGCACCGAGCATTTGTTTGGACATGTGTACAGATGTATTGCAACAGGTGCCTGGTGACAAAGGCATGGAGTGAACACCAGTGTCAAAACCGGAGTACCATACCACATTCCAAATCACCTACACCAGTAACCACCAGATATGTGATTGGCTGCCCACCACTGCATGTGTCAGGGGTGAACAGGGTCATAAATGTGTACAATAGTGGCCCCAATGATATTCACAGTTTCACACTATCCCTGGAATACCTGCACATGGTATGTGTCAGCTATGGACATGTAGGTCGGTGTACCCCTCCACACCACATAATGGATGCCATGGTATGGACCTCACATGACAGCTACAGATATGGAGAAGGACACAGTGACATGTACAACACTGTGACAATGCACTCAAACACATTACCAATGCACAGTGACTGACAACACCACAGAGTACACATATACTACCCACATAGAGGTTACCACTCCCGGATTTACATATGTAAGTCACACCCATGACAGATGTCCAACAACCATAGTAACACCTCACACCATCCACAACCTAAATGACTGCTGTGTGTTGTCCGTGCCACTGCAATAGAGTGCACATGTGGAGGAAAAAGTTCCTACCCACAGATAAGACATACCCTGCAATAAACCACACAGTGTTAAGAAGCAAGACTCCCCATGAGTACGTCACACATACCCCTGCTGAATGTTAGTCAGATAGGTAATATGCCATATGAGTCACCCTGTGTAACTGTGTGACAGCAGCAGGTAGCATCACACCACGTGTCACAATGGTCAGGGTAGCAGAACCGTATGCTGCTGTAGTCCCAGGGGCAATAGCATATTGTAATGTAATGTATTGTGTTGTGTTGTATTGTATTGGTATGTTGAGGTGCCTCCTTCGTGGAGTGGAACCACTGCTGCTGTGCGCCAGTGTACAGGTACATATCCTGTAGTCAGGCTAGTGTTACATAGCACTTTTATATGTGTGTGTTTAGCTCCTGTCAGAGTTTATGTAGCATGCAACTGGGGATACCATCAGGTCCCATTCATGTTGTGTATTCTGCTGTCCTGTGGGTGGCTCTCACCTGGACATCTGTGATGACAGGGAGGTTACAGTCAGCTGGGATAACTATGTCTTATTTTGGGGGAGAGGGCGGGGTGACACCTGCACTGAACCTGTCTGCCACAATGTTGTCAATATCTGTGGTGTCAGTGAAATATTTGTTGTTGTGTACTAACTATGGGCATAGAGGATGGATCCTGACCAGGTTGCTAACATAACTGAAGAAGGCCTTCTGGTTATCTGTAGTGTCCCTCTTGATTTCCCTCTCAAAGTTGCCCATGGATGTTTGTATGATGGAAAATAGATCCTTACTAGTGCTGCTCAGACATGCCCTCCCTTTATGAAATTATGCTCCATCTTGCAGCAGCTTCCATCTTCTGTAATACAATCTGTCTATGGCTGGGGTCCACCAGACAGGATGCTGTCTCTTTGTGGAGAGTGTCTTGGTCATATATGGGATTGCATGATCCATGCATTCTCGGAGATGTCTGTAGAAAGCAATTGTGTAGGGGTCAGCATTGTGGGTTGTATCTGCCACTGGCCCAGTGGGCTGAAAGGATACCATGTCACTGTTACAAAGTGTAAAGTTTGCATCTGTAATGTTATTCACTATAGTCGTTTGTGCTGGTGGTGGAGGTGGGATATGTATATCCAGGGCAATCAGTGTGTGGTCAGCTCACAGTAGTTGATGTAGGCCATACAGTACCTAGATACAAACCCCCAGAGTGAGGAGGTGCTCTTGACCTGAATCAGTGTTCTGACTGCTGGGGTTTGGTAGTATGTCATATGGAGTGTGCCAGGTACTGTTGCACAGTTGCTGGCTGAGCACTGATACCTGGCCATTTACATGTGTATCCACCAATAGACAGACAGATGCTATATATGTGAGATATGTTGTATCATAATAGGAGAGTAGCATGTGTAGTATGTGTGCCAAATTCTGCTGACATATATTGCTGATATCAGGTTATTTTCTCTCTCAGGTACATGGCCCACCCGCGGAATCCCACTTACTCCACAGCTGAGGATGAGGAGATACACCAGAGCCTGGTGCGGGATTATGCAATACTCTTTTCCCGCACCAGCCAGAATCAGCAGGAGAGGGCTGCACTGTGGCAAGACCTTGTCCGTCGGGTAAATGACATAGGCACGCATAATAGGACATATGAGCAGGTACGACATCACTGCAGTGATTTAATCAGACATGTCCGTCAGCGTGCGTCGGATATCCACAGGCAACAGGTCGCCACAGGTGGTGGGGTGGCTACACATCCCCCACTCACCAGACTGGAGGGACTACTCATGAGTGTAGTGGCTCCAGTCCGCCAGCAACAATAGCAGCAGCAGACATGCATTATGCTGGAGGCTGGAGCCACGCAGCAGCAAGACAGTGAACGTGCAGGTAATATGCCATATGTATAGTTGACTGTGGTGTACACTGGTAGTTAATGCATGTGTGAGGTGTGTCCTTGGTTTGTAGCTGTCACCATAGTATTTAATGTGCAATTGTGATATCCTCAATATTAGCAGCTGACCTGTGAAAGGCGACTGTTGTACTACTGATCTGTATCATACTCAGTAACAATGGCACAGTTGTGCCCACTGACATTAGTTTCTTCACATCTGCAGGTCGCTCTGGTATAACAGCAATGCAGCCTATCCATGCTGGTGAGTGTGTATTAACAATTCCTGTAATAGTACTATTTGGCTCACATAGTAGTGCTCTTTGTATGCATGTAGGTGTGTCTGTGTGTTGATATCACGCATACTGAGTACTGTACAATTGTGTGAAACTATGTGCATGTGTGCATCACTGGTAATGTGTAGACATTGTAAACTGTGTTTCCTGTTTCCCTCCCACAGGTTCTGGTGCTGCTCTGGTGTCATGTAGCAGGGAACCTGAATCAGGTGCCGTGGATACTGATAATGATGACATCTGTGTAATGGCACAGGAAGGTATGCCAGGGTCCGCCATTGGTCAGCCGATTGACAGTACACAGCTGTCGACCCCATCAATGCACACAGTTATCCTGCCAATACACCCTTTGTCACCAATGTCCCTAGGTGATGGACAGCATACAGTGGGCATTGACCAGGGTAATGTGGTATCTGTGGCACATGCCTCCCACACAGCAGCCATGGGCATGGCCCAGAGATGGTACCACATAGACAGATGTCCAGGGGTTCTCGTGGGAGCATCCGTGGGCGTACTGCCCCTGTCAGATGTGCCCACAGAGGTCTTAGAACCTCAGCGATGTTTCAGGCTGTCATGCAGGCACAGTCACGTATGGAACGGTAAACCAAACAGGGTCTGAGGGAGCTGACAGCATGTCGCACAGCCATGACTGACAGTATGCGTGACATTGCGGCTGCCATCCGTGATTTCACCGATGTCATAGACAGACGTTGTGGGGACATATTAGACCGGTTCCACAACTACATGTCCATGAGCCAGGGCGATGGTGGGCGGTTGAGGTGTCGACGTGGCCGTATGCCAGCAACAGCAGCAGCTGGCAGTCGTTGTGGATAACAACAGGGCCTCGGCCACCCCCGTAGTGCCAGCAGCAGCCCCAGCAATGCTGGGTCTGTGCTGTCATCAGACCGCCCCAGGAGACCACGTGCACGTGGCTCTGGCCAGGCCCGACAGGGATCTGTGTCCAGTCAATGAACACTTGCTTCTGATGACAGTACCCAGTCCGGGTTGGTACTGGATATGGTCCGTAGCACCCCTGCAAGGCACAGGTACCGTGTCCGTGGCCAGAGACACTGATCTGTATGACCTGGCAGGTACAGTCTGTGGCTGTCCACAAACACCAGTATAGGCAGCCATGAGGTGGAACTGTGTGCATCCATACACACATGCAAATTGACAACACCTAGGGCTACCGCATACACTGCATCAACATTGCCCCACCTTCTACTGCTGTCCCTCACCAACACACATACACATACATGTCAATCGGTGGTATCGGTGGCTGACTCAGGCATACCAAGTTCACACCCTGTGCATATGATGAAACTGTGCCACCTCCTGCAATCTGTAACAACTGTGCAGGTACAGGTTAACATATTGCTGATGCACAGGGTGACCACATAGATGTGTAGTAATAGTATCATGTTGTTAACAGCACTGTGTGCTGAATTAATTGTGGGTATATCACAGCATGCCTGATGCAGTAAGTGTGTGATTGTCATGTACTGTTGTCTACACCCATGGTAATTACCATAGTGTATCATCTGCACATGTTGGCATACTGGTGGTAATAATGTCAACAGAAGGCTACATACATAGGTAGCACAGGGGATAAGGTAATGAATGTAGTAATACTCGATGGACATGTAAATTGCAAGTGGCATGTTGCCCACACTGGACTCTGCAATGCAGATTTTTGAGGATGTTGATATGTGTGCAGTACTACACGACTGGTACAGGACACACAGGAGCACCCTAGCACTGCATGCTCACATCTCATACCATGCTAGACAGCCCCAACACACAAAACTAACTGTCACAGGAGGGAGAATCCCCATATATGTCAGGGATACTGTGGTGGCAGGCCAGGTAGCATACATCCTACTAAGTATGGAACCACTGAGTGAAGGCTCAGTGTCTGTTATTTGACATGTGTATTACTGCAGGTATGAGCACATGGGTTTCCATCCAGTTATTGTACATCCTGACAGTACATGGTCTGTACACTTGTGTGCGCTGAGACTAGACCCTAGCCATCTGACCTGTGTATTTCCATGTACATGTACATAGTGCCTGCATATTTGCAGTGTTACCTACTGGAAGTGGTACAGCTTGTTTGTTGTACAATGGACTACATGCAGCCCTGTTTACTGTAGATTTGTTTGCATGCATGTTTGCTTGCAATTACCCTGGAATACTGATCACACCTGCAATGCATATTTATAGAGCTTCTGTGGACTCCTAGTGCCATCTGCATAGCTTACTATATGTACGTCCATGTCCCACTTGACAGGATGTCACTTTGTCCTGTTCACATGTACATTGCCTGTGACACAGTGCATATGACTTACCTGGCATGTGTCCACGTGAGCAGTCATATATGCTACTGCTAACTAATCACAGGCACTACACCTTCACATATTCATCTTCTGTTGAACCACCTGCTTTGCTAGGGATGGCCTGCACCTGTCACCCCTGGGCTTTCAGATATTGGCAAAGGCTTGCTACCCCCATAGTGCCTATGTTAGGCAAGGCTCAAATGACAAACCCACCTTCATAGGTATCACAAGGGATAAGAAACTAAGAGTAATGCTACCCAACGCCAGAAGTCTAAACCTCCAGATGCATGCACCCGAAACTCTCCTTGGCATGGAGAGCATCGATATCTGTGCAGTAACAGATGCCTGGTTCAGGGCTACTGAGAGCACACCAGCACTACCAGGTTTAACCTGGTTGATTTCTTTGAAACAGTCACCAAAGCCATTGACGAGGGGAAGGTGGTTCACACAGCCTACCTGGACCTCGCAAAAGCCTTCACAACAATACCGCACTTGGGCATTCTAGAGAAGCTCACCAGCTTAAATATAAGCCCCTATGTCACTAGATGGATTGCACAGTGGCTCAAGGGCAGAACCCACACGGTTAGAATTGCTGGAGCCATGCCAGACTCCAAACCAGTTACGAGTTGTGTCCCACAAGGCTCAGTCCTGGGACCTCTCTTGTTTGGTATATATTTATTGGAGGTACAGGCCAACACGGACGGACTGTGGCTGACCAAATATGCAGATGACTGCGAACTGGCCACCATAATCGACTCTCCAGCCGACACAAGCATCTTCCAAAGGGGCATCATAGAAACAGACAACTTGTGCCAGAGCCATGGCCTTCAGCTGAACAGTGTTTAGAAAGGGAAATGTGCATCCTGTAGTCTGTTCACCTAGTTGCCAAAAGGGACATTTTCCTCACACACACTAACCCCCCCCAGCCAAAAACACACACTTGCCATTTGCAGGATTCAAACCCCTATCGGACTATGTTATGACACTCGAGATGGACACATTAGCAGAGTGTGCTATTCGCATTACTGGGAGGTTTCTCTTCTCTTGCTGTACTTATAGGGTGCTGACATCATCAGTGTTTAGAAAGGGAAATGTGCATCCTGTAGTCTGTTCACCTAGTTGCCAAAAGGGACATTTCCCTCACACACAACTGCACACACACTAATCCCCCTCAGACAAACACACACACTTGCCATTTGCAGGATTCAAACCCCCTAACTATGTTATGACACTTGAGATGGACGCATTAGCAGAGCACACTATTTGCATTACTGGGAGGTTTCCCTTCTCCTGCTATACTTATAGAGTGCTGACATCATCGGTGTTTAGAAAGGGGAATATGCATCTTGTAGTCTGTTCTCCTAGTTGCCAAAAGGGACATTTCCCTCACACACAATTGCAAACACACGAATCCCCCTGAAACACACACACACACACTTGCCATTTGCAGGATTCAAACCCCTACCTATGTTATGACACTTGGGACGGATGCATTAGCAGAGCGCGCTATTCGCATTACTGGGAGGTCTCCCTTCTCCTGCTATACTAGAGTGCTGACATCATCTGTGTTTAGAAAGGGGAATGTGCATCCTGCAGTGTGTTTTCCCAGTTGCCAAAAGGGACATTTCTCTCCCACAGACTTACACACACTCCAACCCCACTCACTCATACACACACACACTGAGCATTTGCAGGATTCAAACCCCTCCCTATGTTATGACACTTGTGACGGACGCATTAGCAGAGCGCGCTATTCGCATTACTGGGAGGTTTCTTTTCTCTTGCTGTACTTATAGGGTGCTGACATCATCAGTGTTTAGAAAGGGGAATGTGCATCCTGTGGGGAGGCAGATGCCAAGCACACTCTGGCTAAGCTGTCATTCCCTAGGGCAAACCGCCTAGTGTTGACCTCTACACCCATATGTTTAATTGTCAAATGCACATTATTTGTTGCTGATAGACTGTGCACATCTTTATTGCCATAGCATTCCCTGTTTGTATGAACAACTTGTGCATCTGTGGAAGATGTTTGCATATGGGAGGGATCCACTATATCACGTATGTCTCTGTAGTCATTTAACTGTGTGCACTGGGCAGACTGCTGTAATGTGGTTGGTTCCTGGAATAACACGTACAAATACCAGATATGTGTGTCCATCTGCTAAACTGAGATTTGGGTGTGAGCATGCCCAGTTCAGCCTTCCCATGGCATGTTGTCTGACATACGTTTCATTTATCAATGTGTATGAGCATGCCCAGTGTGAGCATTCCATATGTTGAAGTCTGCAGCCCACCACATTTGTGGATGAGTGTGAACTTCAACAAATATCACCCGTTTATGGTTGTGTGTCATGTTGTGTAGTTACTGTACAACTGCTTTGTGTGTGAACACAGGATTATACTGTGCCTGCAGTGTTTGCATGGGATACTTTGCATACAGTTGTCAACATCCTTTCACACTGACCTAACACTGTAGTACTGTATAGTGTACTGGTAGTACTTTGACTGTGGTGGACAGTATCCTGGGCTTTAGTGCTATCACTGCTTTACATTTCGATAGTGAGCACAACAGCCTGGTTAGGGGCCAGTTGTGTACATCTGACCATGTTGCATTCTGTTCAGATATGAACTACTTAAACCAGGCTTGTCCAACATTGGTAGTGTATTCCACAACATAAGTGTACATTTGCAAACACTAGTGCCCTAGTCCATGAGTAATGCTAGTTGGAGAGTGTGTTTGTCCTTCAACACACATTGTAAGTGGAGTTTGCCATGACATATGTCATGGTTAGTATTCTGTGCCTCTGTCTACCTGTGACATGACAGTGATACCCAGGATAAAGCTACCATCTCCCATCCACTCATCAAGATTCCTATTGAGGAAAATTGATAAGTGACTATGTGTAGCCTGTACTGGGAGTTCACTCATGGGTGGGGGTGGCTTCTGTGTTATGGATCATGCAGTACAGCTTGTCCTATGTAAGTCAGTGCTGGGGTTCAGGTCTCTCATGTGCATAGCTCACTGCCATTCAGATTGTACAAGGTGCAGCATGTTTATTGATACCAGCAACACAGGCAACACATGGCATCTGTGCAAGCTCTTTGATACTGTTGGGGACTTTACGGTTGATGGAGGTGTCTGCTGAGGTACATCCCACAGGGGCTATTGTAGTCAATTGTACCGCTGATGGAGGATGACTGCAGAGCCACAATGACCTCCCCTTATCTAGATCTGACAACCTTCATGATTAGGTGGGTATATGGTATGTTTCTGTAAACACTACAGCACGTTTGTCCAATGCAGGATATCTATCACCTTGTGTCCCCAGGTCTCTCATTACATGTTTACATAATGGGTTAACACCGATGTGGTAATTGGTGGGCACTTACTGTATATCCACGGGGGTTGACTATACACTTTTCTGCAATTAGCTTGCTGACATGGCTATGACACCAGTTGTCTGTTTCTATGTGGCCCTTTTTGTGGGATGCTTGTGTCAGCTGGTGGATCATATATGGTGAGCAGTTTGTAGTCCTCTGCAAACATGTTCAGACACAGTCCTTCCATGTTTGCCTGTACCTATGGGACATATATACCAGGCGAGGGAGATCCCAGGACCAAGCCTTGTGGGATGCCAGTTATATCTGGTTTGTAGTCTGACATGTCTGACCATGTCTGGTCTGTTCTGTCCTTGGTCTGGTTTGCAACCCCTCTACCGACATAGGGGTTTATATTTAAGCTGGTGAGCTTATCTATAATGAAGACGTAGGATATTGTATAGAAGCCTTTGCAAGGTCCAGCTACGCTGTGTGGACCACATTGCCCTCAATGACCTTAATGACTGTTTCAATTGAGTCAAACATGTTTAGGGGCAGGATCTGCACTTAAGAAAGCCACACTGGGTAGGGTCCGGTGTCAGTAGGTCCCCAATATCTTTATGTCTGTGGTACATGCTGATCCTTTCCATAGCTGTGCAGACCGAGCTTCTCAGGATTCTGGGGTAGTAGTTTTCAGTATCCATTCAGGCAACACCTTTGTTGAGAAGGACCACTGTTGTTGTACACTGCTCTTTGGGTACATATTCTGTGGTAAGGCTGACATTGAGCAGTAGTGTGATTTGGCATTCCATTCATCTTGGAGTCCATGTTGCACTCAGCCCAGGACACCATCTCCTACCATTGCTGCTGTGTGTTTTGCTTTGTAGATGCTGGCTGTTACCTCAGCATCTGCAATGTCAGGGGGCCAGCAGTCTGCTGGGATAGATATTCTGCATTCTGGGGGGGGGGGGGGTTGCACTGCACCTGTCAGGATGTATGTTGACAATGTGTGTGTGTTTGTGATATTTGTGTGATTCAGAGCATATCTGTGAATTCCCAACACGGTTCCTACCATCAGTTGTGAAAGCCTTGGGATTATCCTTAGTGTCCTGTACAATTTGTATCTTCATAGGTTCATACTAGGCTATCCACCCTAGGGCATTTGTTAGCCTAGCCAGAGTGTGTGGCTTTTGCCACCCCTTGCTATGTGAATATTATGGCCATTTATGATTTGCTTTGCCTCTGTCTGGACATGACACAGTGAAGACCCCCAGTGTAACTCTACAATCATCCATCCACTTGGCAAGATTCCTGTTGAAGAGTGTCAGTGAGGGGCTCTGCCCAACATGGAGAGGGATTCTGGTCCAGGGTGTGGGGAGCCTATGGATTATGTATCTGTCCCCCCAGCATATCCTATTTCATTATTTGTTGAGGTTGACATCTTTCACTCTCACAGCTCCGATAGCTTTGAGTTTTCTGGGGTGGAGCATGTCCATTACTCCTGTGTTGGATATGGCCTTCTACAACAGGCATGCAATGCCTCTGTGTAGGTATGTGACTGCATTCAGCTGGGGTCTACAGCCAAGACCCTTTATCCTCTTGGTGAGGTACCTTTGAGGTCTTTCTAACTGCTGCAGGTGTCAGGTAAGGTACATCCCATATGAGGCATTGTACTAGATTATTGGTGTGATAAGAGAACAGTATAGGGGCACAATGACCTCTGTTGACGTAGATGTGAATCCTTTCCTGATACGGTGTCATATGTAGACAGTCTTCCTAGCCACATTGGCAATGTGAGTGTCACATAACAGGTTACTGTCCACTTGTGTCCCTAGGTCCCTGATTACTCCTTCCATACATAATGGTTTACCACCTATGTGGTAACTTGTGGTACCTTGTTTGGTATTTGGTGGGACATTCATACTGTCCAGTGTCTTCAGGACAGCTGGGTCGGGTTCCTGTGTGTGAGAGTGTGGCCTGTAGCATGCTACAGACTGTACAGCAATCTTGCCTACAGTTAGTTGCACATGGGTGGACTCCAATGCCTTGTGCATTGTCAGTTACCTGGACGTATGGGTGTCTGTGCTGAATATGGATACTCACCCTCCTTTTATGTTTTGTTCCAGGTTTTGGGGCCATGACACATGATACGTGGTATAACCTGGTAGTGCTGGTGTGCTGTCAGTAGGCTTGCAGCAGGTTTCTGTCACTGCACAGACATCAATGTTCTCCATACTGGGGATGGCCTTGGGAGCATGCATATTGGGGTTTACACATCTGGCATTGGTCAGCATTACCCTTATGTTTCTTTCCACTTACGTTTTCTAGGGTGGTGGGTAAGTGTTTTCAGCCTTGCCTACAAAAGGCTCTATGGAGGTGGCAAAGGCCTTATCCAATATCCAGACGCCCAGGGGTAACAGGTGCAAGCCATCCCGAGAACAGCTGCGTGGCTTGTCAAGCATGACATCCCAAGCAGACAGACATTGGATCCCCTTGGAATGACACCAGTAAGTGTGCCACTTGCTATGACTGATCATTCCGTGTTTGTACTGTGGCATTATTCTTGGTAAGGGTAGGATGCTGCAAACGGTGAGTGTCATACTGACCTGGACTACATAATCAGAGAGCTCATCTATGTCTCTTTTCATGTAGTCTAGGGATGTACATCTCAGGTCATTCACACCAGCATGGACTATGACTGCATCATATTTCTACTT
>NC_056733.1:851101784-851159993 GCF_019279795.1 Protopterus annectens | reverse complement strand
TCCTTTACAGGCTGCTGACAAGTGATACATGCCTAGCCTACAAAGCGTAATCTGATCTGGCCCTAAACTGTAAAAAAATAAATTCCCTACCGATCTCTATTTCGGGTGAGAGGATATGAAAACTAAAACTTGGATCAGTGGGTGGGAAACTGTAAATAAATCCCTACATCTCTATCAGTGAGAGGAAGCTTGTAAATGCTTGGCCAGCCATGCTCACGTATGTATACCCATACAAAATCCTTCGGAACCAACACCTATCAAATTTTAATGGGAAGCATGGATAGGCTTAAAAAGGCCAGTAGGGTTGATAGTTTTGTACTCTACTATATTACAGTTCTATAATTCTGGAGATATGTGCACATGTGCTGCAGCAAATGTATCCTACACTAATATTAGTTCTGTATTAGCCGAGGTGGTGCAGCGGTACCGTTGTCACCTCACAGCAAGAGGTTCTCCCATTCGATTCTCAGCTGGAGTGCCTTCTGTGTGGAGTCTGCATGCCCTCCCCGTGGTTGAGTGATATTCGAAAGACATGCTTGAATGGGTGTGCCTTCGTTGAAGGTTGGGCATCGGGCTGGCAGCTCAGCACCATAAAAATTGACTGCCAATCGTTAGTAGACCAGAGTTCTGCTGTGACGACCCCTAACCGTGAGAACACGAAAGAATAAGAGGATTTATAGTGTAACAGTCCTCAAATTACTTGGATAAAAGACTCCATGAGTAAACTTTAAATGAAGCAGTGTGACAAGTGAATACAGAATTAAAGCAAGAATGAGTGCTGCATAAATCTCAGAGAATGATATCAATAGTTTTATTCAAATCAGAATCTTAAGAAAATAATCTTTCATTAGCCATAATCAGAAATTAAAATACAGTTTAACTGTTTTATCTGAAAGGGTTATACATTACAAATTTTTTTTGAAGTAGCAAAGGTGCTTGGAAACAATGACATTAACAAATGCATTCGATCCTCCGGGTCTGTAACAACTGCATGGAGTATGCCAATTCTTTTCCTTTAATAGGCATTTTCCTGGGAAAGGGATACTACAGAGTACCTCACTACTGAAAGCCAGTGATAGCACCTATCAGAGATCATTGCTCTGATAGGGCAATTTTCAGAAACATTATTTCCCTCAAAAGAAAATGTAACACAAACTGGGACCTGCACGTCAAAGGCCAGTTCCAGTCCTTTGGTACAAACTGACAAAGTCTTGTAACATTACTACTGTGAAAATATTACACAAGAAAATGCTATTTTTACATGCCTAATTGCCTGCAAATACTCCAATGATCTAGGAATGAAACAAGAGGAATTAATATATCTGTCTGTTCCTAAAATCCTCCAGGATACAGCCTTTTGGTCACTTTAAACAGCAATTTGCAACCACTGCTAACACAACTAGAATGTGATACAAACTAAAACTAAACTAGATGAGACACTTCCTTCTTCAATAGGCTGCTAGCTATAATAGGAGCAAAAATCCCACTGCCTATCCAAATGGAGAAAAAGCATGATAAACTCTGCCAGATGATGGGATTCTAGATAAGTTATTCTGAGCTAACATAAGCAATTGAATGTGGAAAAATATAAGTAATACAATGGTAAGTATGAAAAAGACTGGCTATAAAAATGTCAAAAACAATGAAAGCAAGTACAGTTATTTCACACATTAATTATAGATGTTAAAGTAAATCAGTGTTGCAGTACTGATTCTTGGGTCTTCCTGCCATGCAGAAGCCTGTGACCTGCCCGATTTCCTGAGTTTTTACATCATTCCTAGCAGGCATCCAAGGACCAACGTCTCGATGTTGGGGTATAAAGTTGTCCATTGGCATCATCATCTTCAAGTCTTTCTAAGCACTGTACAAGCAGTCGATGCCTGAGGACAGCATGACCTCCTCAGATGTCTGGGTTAGCTAGGGTAGTAAAGCACAAGTAAAGGAGAGAGAGAATGATGAAGGATCTATCTGCAGGAGTCTCCGCTCTCTCTCACACTCCGCAAGGGGAGAAAGAAAGGGTTAGCATACAAAGGGGTTGCAGGAGCTTGTACTGCAACATTGATTTACTCAAACACCTAGAATTACAATAAGTCTGACAACTGTAATATGTACTTTGTAGTTAATGTTGCAGTACTGATTTTTGGGAGGACTCCCAAATCTAGCAAGATGTTTTTTGCCCTTAGGAAATACGGTTTAGCAGAAAAGCTGTAGCAAACCCTGCTGTAGCTCTTGACGCAATCACAAAATGGTAGAGTTTTGTAAAGGTGTGCACAAAGTTCCAAATGGCAGCTTCTAGGATGGCCTTTGTAGGAAAATCTTTGAGGAAGAAAGTGGTAGCTGCCCTGTGCCTGGTGGAATGGGCTTTGACATGACCAGGAAGAGATTTTTCATGGTGAGTGTAACAGAACCTAATGCAACAGGCTATCCATTTGGACATGGCCTGTTTGGAGACAGGTTTGCCTTCCTCCTCTGTGAAAACAACCAACAGTTGCTCTTCCCTATTTGGGATTTGTGTCTTGTCTACGCAGTTCCTGATTGATCTGTGTACATCCATGGAATGAAGGAATTGCTCTGCTTTGCTCACAGGGTTTGGAAAGAAAACTGGCAGGTGGAAAGCCTATTTAGAGAAAGCTCTGATACCATCTTAGGCATGAAAGATGCATTAGTACTAAGGGTTACCATATCCCTGTGAAAGGATCTTTGTACATTAGTGCCTGAAGCTCAGACACCCTCTTTGCAGAAGTGATGACAGTTAGGTGGTCTTCCAAGTTAGCACCTTTAACAGGGCAGATGCTGCTGCTGTTTCAAAGCCAGGCAGCATGAGTTTTTCTAGCATTTAACAGACATCCCGCATAGGAACTGGGCTCCTTTTGGGTGGTCACAAGTGAATGACCTCTCTTAGAAACAGCTTTAGGTAGGGGTGGGATTAAATGGGAAGAGAATGCAGTAGGAAAGATGAGATGGCAGAAGCATGACATTCATGCCAGAATAATTAAGGACCTGGCTGAACAGACCCAAAAGGTATTGCAGGACTAATATCAGTCTAAGGAGGGCTAGTGTTCTTGCTTTGGCAGCAGATGGAGAAGATTTTTCATTTTGCAAGATATCAGTTTCTTGTGGTAGGTTTCCTTGCTTCTATAAGAATGATTAGCACTTTTGCTGTTAAAACCCAAACCTCCAGGCTGCCAAGTTTGAGTGTGGCTAGGTGAGGATGGAATAATGCACCCCTGGCCTGGCTGAGGAAGTCTTTCTTCTGTGGGACAGGGTAGGGTTAAAAGAGGGAAAACTGGTGCTGTCTTGGTCAGAATGGGGGCAGTGAGAATTATGCTTGGCCTGTCCTGACCCTTTATCAGTACCCTGGGAATTGGGGGCAAGGGTGGAAAAGTATACAGAAACAGACTGGTTTATTTAAACAAGAATACGTCTATTGTCCAAGTCCCTGCATGCTAGGTTCTGAAGGTGAACCTCTGAAGTTGTCTGTTTTGGCGTGAGGCAAAATGATCAATTGAGGGAATTCCACACTGCAAGGTTAAGTCCAGGAAAGTCTCCCTCTTAAGCATCCATTTAAGGTCCAGAAGGTCCCTGCTTAAGTAGTCTGCCGGGGTGCTGCTCAGTCCTGGAATTTAGGATGCTCCAACAGTCAGTTTCAGGTCTTGTGCTAACTGTCAAGTCTTCATAACAAGACTACACAATGGGTAGGAAAGGATACCCCTTTATGTACCACATGATTGTGGTATTGTCTGCCCAATGTCTTACATTCCTGGTGTTAGCTGTCTAGCTAGCAAGGAAAGCCTTTCCGCAGAGACCAACTCCTCTGGTTGGTATGCAGCTTCCTCTGCTCTGGGGGTCAGATGCCCTGCACCTTCGTGGTTCTCAGGTGAGCCCCCCAGATTGTCTTTGCTGTTTGTAGTGGTGGTCTTGTCTGCCACTGTCATAGAAAAGTTTGTGCCTGGAATCTGTAAAACTGTGTTTTCCTTCACAGCAGCTCCTTTTTTTTAGGCATGGAATGAGAGGCAGGAGAGTTTTCAGGGGCTGAGAATCTGTTCCTGTGACTTCTTTTAAGAACCACTGCAGCTTTCTCATGTGAAGCTTTGCAAAGGGGATCACTGATATGCAGGAAGCCAAGCACCCAAAGATCCTGAGAAACTCTCTTACTGAGATCTGTTGCTTTGGCAGCAAGCCGATCATGTATTTTGTCAGCAAAGACATATTTTTCCCTGTGGAAGGAAGGCTTTTTGCTGCACCATGTCTATAAGGTGCTCTGAAAAACAGAATCTTTGTCTGTGGAAGAGTTTGAGACTTGCAGAGGTTTAGGGCAAGACCAACCTCCGGGAGCAGTCCACCATGACATATAATATGTTTAGAGGCTGCTTTGCAAATTTTCCCTGGATGAGACAGTCACCCATGTAAGGGCAAACGCGAACTCCTATGGTTTGTGGGCTAGCAGTGGAGCTAAGCAGTTGGTGAAAACTCAGCAACAGACAGACCAAATGGTTAAGTTCAGAATTGGTAATGTAATGCAAGCCTGCTGCTACAACACGCAGATAATTTCGAAGATTCATGCAACAGGGACATGAAAGTAAGCATTCTTTAGGTATATAGTACTCATGTATAGATCCTGGAAGATCACGAGGAGTAACTTTTTTTAAGGTTAATATTTTGAATTTTGGAACATAAGAATCTATTTAGCCTTAACAGGCTGAAGATAGGCCTCCAGGAGCCTTTCTTTTGCTGGTACTAGAAAATGCTTAAATAAAAACCTCTTCCTTTCTAACCTGGAAGAACATGTTGAATGGATCCTTGTTACAGCAAATCTAAAAGGATTAGTGGTAAGAGACTCTCCTGCTCCTTTTGCATGCCTAGGAAAGGAGGAATTTCTCTGAACAGAATGAAGTATCTCCATTCTATGACATGAAGGATGCACTCACTGGCCCTTTGTAATGGTTTTCCATTTTTGTAGGAATGAGAGTCTTTCTGCCAGAGAGTAGAGGAAGAGGGGTCAAGGGCGGAGGACAATTGTAGCTGGTCTCTGTGCTAGGTGGTCTTTTGGGAGCTCCCTGGTCTCTATTTGTTCCAGTTACCACCTTCTGGATTGTCTGACGTTAGCACAGGGTGGCGTCTCCCTGTCCTACTTGGGGGGGGGGCATGACTTGGAAGGACAGTCTCTATTATACCCAAGTGTAGGTGACAGGTAAAACTTTCACTTTTTAAATTTTTTCCTTTTTTTTGTCCAGCTTTTCGAAAACCTGCTCAGCTTGGGGTCTCAACAGGAACTCCTTGTAAAGTAGCTCTGTCTTGACTTGGTCTGAGAGTGGCTGAGTCCTGAGCCATGCAAATGACTCAGTGACAACTGCTCTACATGATGCATCAAGTGCATCATACCCATATTTTAAGGAGTGTCTGGAAACCTGTAAGGCTGCTCTAGCTATCTCATGAACTTCCTTAGACAAGGCTTTGCCAGAAACAGTGTCTGTCTTGGTAATAATTTAGTACTAAATGGATGCATGTGGAACTGGCAATTAAGTGGGGGGGGGGGTAGATGAGTCCAAATCTGTTTAAAGTTGAGCTGGAAGGTGCTAAGAGCATGATAATTATTCATCCTCAGAGTAAGAGGACTGTGAATCTTCTTGAAAGGCCATTTCCCTCAGCCTCTTGGATTGGAAGGCTTCAGCTATAGTGGCCCGGAAGTGGCTGGGCTCTCTGTATTTCATGAAGGTCATGAACTCCTGAGCAATTTTCAAGATATATTGGGCTTCATTCTGAGCTGAAGTGACAGAGATGACTAAGAGATGGAAGAGGAAGGCTGATGTTTCATTTTGGTTTAGGCATCCATTCTGTCAAAGTACCAGAAATACAGTTGGTTGACCACTATGTTGGCCCAAGTTTCCAAGGGTGATAAGATGTCTTCCTTGGTACCAGTGACATGAATACTGGCTTGCAGAGCTACCTCAGACCAGACCGATGATATGGAAGGAGTGAGTGGTAGGCCTGGAACCATGGTGGCCTCCCTATTTGTCAGTAGACTTGGCAGCAATGGGCCAAGATATTGGCTGCATCTTCAGTGCTATTTCCTTTGAATTTTTTTCTTTGCATTTTTCCAGGATAACTCTGGCAGAAGCTGGGGATTGTGAAAAAGCAGGGGGAAGTGAAAATGAGGACTCCATATGAGTAGCTAAGACTTCAACCCTGCATTTAAGGGGCATCACTCGGAATTTAGGGCAATCAGGACAATCACATATGTTACTCTGATGCTCAACAGAACAGACAACAGTAATTGAAAATCATAAGGGATTTGCTTTCCATTCTTCTCACACTTCAAGCAACTGTAAACTTTCTTAAACATTAAATTTGAATAAAAAAAAAATCACTAATGGGATACTTATCTGAATGGAGGAGAGAAGAAACCCTGTAAAAAACAGCTGACCAATGGACTACAAAAGCATATTATATACGTGGTGAAGTGCATCAGACTACATGTGTAGAATGAAGTGAAAATGGTGCAGCCAGATAACCTTGTAATATTCAGAGGTCGGTTCTTGCATGTCTGTCAGCTAGGACAATATGAAATCATGATCTTGGCAGGAAAAATGGATAGCTGAACTGCCTTCATCCAGATACGTATGGGTTCCCTGACTTGTCATCACTGTGTGGAACTATTAGATGCTTGGGTCTCTTACTCCTACAGCAGTCCTAATCACTACATATGCCACCTACAATTGCTCCACATGATATGGTATTGCTGCTTTTCTGAGCATTGCAGGGATCACTCACAAAATAATAGGCAACAATGGTGGAACCTCAAATCCAAACAGGAACAATTCCGAAGCCAAGCTGTCCTTTTCTTATTAATATCAGACTTTCACAAAGCTAAAATCACGCTGTCACTTGTATGCAAATCCAGTATTAAGATGGATACAAAATTATACATATGAGTGTTCACATGGGAAGAAACCATTCATCCAAAGGGAATATACTGAAGGAAGAGTGAGAACTATCAGCTGTTGTCACTTACCAATGCATCTGCCCATGCTGTTGTAGAAACAAAATTTAAAACCGACATCTGCCTTCATCACCTAACCTGCAAATAAGCACTAATAGCATCAAGAACAAAGGACTACGCCTACCATCTGCCAGGTACCACTGGTTCTTAAGAGTTTAGGTCATATCTGAATTGCATGAAGAGGATCGTACAGATGGGGGCATTTAAAGTTAATGATATCACAATACATAAGAGTACTGGCGATGTCCCAGTGTAGTCAACAAGTAAGGTTTAATGTGCATGACATATGTGATAACCACAGACAGCAAATATCACAGCACTCAGGAAGCTAGCGAAGGAGCTTAATTCTTTATGTAAAGGTAGAGTTCTATACAGTGGGGAGGCATTCCAATTAATATATTTTGATGCTGAAGAGAGACAGATCCCTCCATGGTGGGGGGGATGTAGAATGGAAACAGACAACTGTGGATGCAGAACAGCTAATAGCAAGAAACAAAGATGAGGCTAACCAAAGGTACTGTCAAGTCACAACCAGTGCAATGCTGCATCACAGACTTATGTTGCTTTGGTGGATACTGATCCTGCCAAAGCCAGTACCTGAAGTATTAATCATAAGCTAGCTAAAATGGATCATCCTTACTATCTTCCTTGCCTAACCTTTCCTAGTAAAGTGGTAAAGTGTCCCAGTCTTTAGAAGAGTGGAAATTGACTGCAGCAGCAGCTTTCCCCTAGCAAGAGGGGGTATTCAGTAAAGATTTCACCAACTTCTCTGCATCAACAATTCCGCTTCACTATGAATGTTCATATTCCTTCAGTATTGCTAAGCAGGATGTCCAAGGTAAGAAACCAGTATAAACACTGAGTGCATCTGCAGTCACTGTGGGGAGGGGGACAGATTTCAAAACCAGTACAGATACTGACTGCATCTGCAGTCACTGTAGGGAGGGGAACAGATTTCAAAACCAGTATAGATACTGACTGCATCTGCAGTCACTGTGGGGAGGGGGGCAGATTTCAAAACCAGTACAGATACTGACTGCATCTGCAGTCACTGTGGGGAGGGGGACAGATTTCAGTACAGATATTGACTGCATCTGCAGTCACTGTGTGGAGGGGGACAGATTTCAACCAAAGTAGCAAAACCTGGTAGGACAGAAAAAATGAAGATTAACGAACCAGTGTCTGATGCAGGGATATTTCTGTTGCCCAACATGCATGGAGATAACAATGAGAGTAAAGGTGACTCGTCTACAGTGGACAAAGGATAGCATTACGGCCTAAACTCTGTATTCTGTTAATTTCCATATGATGAACACAGCCAAATGATCAAATAGTTTATTCAAATTCCTCTATGGTAGGTATGAGCTCTAAAAGCAGTTAGTACCCTCTTCTCTTTACTACTGGAGTCATCCTTCCTCTGAGAAGAGGGCGTTAACTGCTTTTAGAGCTCATAACTCCCATAGAGAAATTTGTTTGGGTAAACTATTTGATCCTTTGAATGTTTTCGTCGTTTCCTACACTATCTTAAAACTGTAGGCTTGCCTTTTCCTGACCTCAAATTGTGTTTTTGACTTTTTTTCCTGTTCATTTCTGTAGGAAGGTGATGAGCTAGCATTGAAGCTTCTATAATTAGGAGCTTAGGCAGATAAATCATCAATGGTTTTGTCAATGTGCTGAGCTAAGATACAAGAGCAGGGAGCTCTAATTTATGAAGAATATTTAGCATTCATTTTCCATGTACTGTACTTTTCGTTTCACCTTGTACAAATTTAACAACTGCTTTGTAGCTGTAGGGCACTGCTCTTGAACTTTTCTTATCCTAACAACTCTTCTTTTTTATCCTCTATAACAATGAATGATCAAGTCTCTCTCCCCCAAATTGACTTTACTACTAAACCATCAGCACTTGCTTCAAAAACAAGATGAAAACAGAATACATTTTCAATACCAAACAAGTTAAACAAAATAAAACTGCTTCTGCAGCCCTAGCAGCATATCGTGCACAGATGAAGGGCTCACACAATATGAATACTTGAGCAGCCTGACCATTAGCAACACAATGGTCCTTAAAAGGTGGCATGCTGTTGATGTTTTGAGCTGTCTATCTGTACTAGGACAGTACAGCATTTCAGATGGAGACTAATGGGTAGTACCTTTATACACCAAAGATAATAGGAATGTGATCTGAATTACTTTTGTACAGTATTTATAAATATGTTCTCGTTACTACTACTGCCACTGTAAACATACAGCAATTAGAAATAAAGTTTTTTTTTGTAAGCAGGGCTACTATATATTTGTGCTTTGTTATTTTAAAATAGTTCAGTGTGCCACAAGAAATCTTTATCACTGCCATCCATCTTTAAATTCAACAGCAGAATGACCATAATCTTTGGAAAACACCACCATAACATTTAAGCATTAAACTTTCCAGAGACATTACAAGTAATTAGATGAAAAAGCATACTAACTTTTTCAGTGACCATCAAGGCTTGCCTTCATTACTAATGCCGTGTTTACATAGCACTTCAGTTATGTATATGCTAACATAAGCTGCAAGTAATGCCCTATAAAATTTAAAAAGGCAAACATTAGTGGAAGACATCAGTGCTTCAACCTCTGAATTACTCTTTCTGTGACTGTGGTCTTGGAAAACTTGCCAATATGTACAGGTCTTGTATTCACATTTTTTCCTTTTAAGATCTGTAATTCAGCTATAAATTGACTGTTGATTTGCAAATTTAATAGGAAAGAGAAAAAGAGCAGCAGCTTGGAAATACAGTCGATCATCTCCCAACTACAAAACAGGGTCTACTGCACCAGAGCCCCCACAGACACTTCAGCTTCAAGATGAATACATGATCATCCCACATTCGCCAACAGAAATAATGTTTGGATAGTCTGATTTTTCATTCTGTTTAGGAATCTGCAGCATCTTCTTTAGCCAGTGTCTAAGAAAGAAAGAAAAACTAATATAATCACTAGTGTCATTATATTAAACAGAGAAAAACACAACTGGAGAGACATCTTATGAATATAACAAGACACTGTTGCATACAAGAAATTGCTGAATTATGGTGCAGTAGTGAAAAAACATGTTATGCTGCATTACACAGTTACATCTTTTATCAGAGAACAGGAGGTCATGACAAGATCATGTTTAGACTTTGTCAAGTGTGCAAATTCTCAGTGATAAGACATTCTTCAGCATTCTAAGTCCATTCTGCACTTGACAAAAAATGCTAAAATAGCCACTAATTTAAACATTTATAAATTAGGCGCACACTCGGTGTACTCAAAGTAGCTGATGCCTAAATGTTGTTGTGTCTTTCGGCTTTTCCCAGTTAGGGGTCGCCACAGCGGAACTCCGGTCCGCTAATGATTGGCAGTAGATTTTTATGTGCTGAGTTGCCAGCCCTGACGCACAACCTTCAACGAAGGTACGCCCATTTACCCATGTCTCCACACAGAAGATGCTCTAGCTGAGAATCAAACAGGACAACTTTGTATAAATGTACACATTAAAACAAAAATAAGCAATGGGAAAAGGACAGTGTAAACTAAGTTAGCTATATTGACAATGCAGGGTACCATTCAGCTGTAGCAAAACATTGGGTGAAGAAGTAGTTTCATAAACATTTAAAATACTATACAATTAAAAGACAGTACAGTTAACAAAAATAAGTTCCGTGGATTTACAAATGTCTAAAAACATCAGAAATATTTTATCTACATCCATATAAAAACTTTCGTCTAAAGGAAAATAAAGGGAAATGTATTCATTAATGGCAAAAGTGACTGATCTTTCAGTCCAATCTTAAAATAACCAATATGTGTCTTTTGAGTACTGTACTAGGACAAAAATGTTACATGCAGCAAAGGTCTTCCACAGTATTAAAAACAAAATGTTCTGTTATATGACTTGGAGTCAAGCAGTAGCCAATGACAATCACTTATGTTAATATTTTAAAATCTTTGGGAAATGACCCTAACCGTGGCCTGTTACCAAACCACAACCACTTATAATTTAAATGTCATTATGTACATTTTATTAGTTTGTTTGGCTAAAAGTCGAGTAAAACAGATTAATACCTTCATTTTTTCTAAATTCCAGATTAAAAGATGTGTCCTAAAACCTGAACAAAATATTCTGCACTGTTAACAAATGATTTACTGTTATACAACTTATCTCTGTCTAGACGTTTGTTACACACCAGATGCTGATTTTTTGCTGAAGGTAGCTGATCATCATTTGGCAAACTGGGTTTTCATATCTGTCTGTGTATGAGCTTGTTAGTATAAATCAGTATGACATTATGAACATGAAGTGGAGAAAAGATGAGGCTAAAACAAATTATGCTCAAAGGAAGACATTTAATGCATTTAAGATAACAGTAACAGATTTCTGAAAGTGACAGAACATAGTCTTCATAAAGAAAGTCTATGACCACACTAATTTTTAAAAGGATCATTGCTGGAGCCTTCCTGTGTCCCGACAGAGTACTCTTCAAACTATCTGGAAATATACAGAGCTAAGTATATTTTTCTGGCACTTCAGAGTTGTGTACTGTTAATTGTTGTTTGACTAATTTTATATCTTTGCTGGCTGACTTCAGAGTTGTGCACTGTTATTTTTGCTTCACTGTATAGTTTTTCACTTCACTGTATAGTTTTTCAGATCTCTGCTGAAGGTGTTGGTTTTCTCCTGCCCACCCTCCCCTATTCCTGTCTTGTTAAATTTGGAGGCTTTTGCAGTTGCCCACCCCCAGTGTAGATTTGATCTGGGATGCTCCCCCCAGTCCCATCTCTTTACCTCATTCTACCTAACAGACTCCTCTGTACTTGTTTTTAGTCATTTTTTAATTTAATTGCATTTTTTTTAAACTGTTTGGTCTAACATTGCTACATACTCAAGTGTGCTAGCTTATACTGCATTTGAATTGTTTTTACTGCTGTTTTACCTACTTTTCTGTATGTGTATATATATATATATATATATATATATATATATATATATATATATATATATATACATATATATACATACACACACACACATGTAAGCCTGTTCCCTATCTTTCCTGTGACTAGTGTAGTCCAGATTCAGATTTTCTGTATCCAGGACTGTATGTAAGCTTCTGAGCCCCCCCCCCCACCAAGCTTTCCGTGTTGGAGGGAAGCCTTCTAGCTTATCAGTAGGAGTGGTAAGCACTAGGTAACCTATCTACCACATAAGCAGTGGTTTTGGCCCAAAAATTGTAGTTACTGTCCACAGTACAAGGACAAAATGATTGACTTCAACAATTGGCTAAGCTTCTGGTGTAATTCTAAAGGGATCCAGTATCTGTCTGCCTGGGATGACATGGTAGACAGACCACGATGCTTTGCCAGAGATGGCCTGCACCTGTCATCCCTGGTATTCCGGATATTGGCTAAGGTTCTTGCCACCCCTATAGTGTCTTTTTTAGGCAAGGTTCAAATGACAAATTCACCACCATAACAGGAACAGGCAAGCAAAAACTGAGGGTGATGCTACTCAATGCTAGAAGTCTAAATCTCAAAATGCACTCACTCGAGGCACTCCTTAAAATGGAGAACATCGACATCTGTGCAATGACTGAGACCTGGTTCAAGGCTCCAGAGAGCACCCCTGCACTACCAGGCTACAACTCACACCACACTTTTCGGCCATGTAACCTGGACCGGAACACCAAAGGCGGAGGTGTGTCCATATTCATTAAGGATATCCAAACCTCCAGGCTAGTTGCTCAGCATGATGCAGCCGAGGTTATCCAGGTGCAACTAACTCTGGGCAAAACTGCAATCCAAATTGTAGCTTGCTACAGATTCCCCACCATGCCCCAGGATTCCCACTCCTCTTTTCCTGATGTACTGGAAAATATTAGGGTTCAACCAAACACCATAATAATGGGCGATTTCAACTACCTCACCATTAACTGGGAAAACTACTCATGTACCAACTCCTTCGCTCAACGCTTTCTGGAATTCAGAAACTCCCATGCCCTGGATCAACTTATCCACACCCCCACCAGGGGCAACAATATCCTAGATCTAGTCATTACCAACATGAGTGACCGGTGTTCTACACCTGAAGTCAATACCTCATTGGTCCGATCCGACCATAAGCTAATTACCCTAGATATCCACATCCTGCCACCACCCCCTATTAAGGAAACCATGGTAAAAAATTTCTCCAAAGCCAACTTCATGCTTCTTAAGACAGAAGTGCTGAACTCCATGACACCCATGCAGATGGACAATACAGTTACGACTACTGAATCCTACACAACTGCACTTTATAAACACTTACACGAGTGCATGGATCGTGCTATCCCAAACAGAACCAAGACGCTATCTTCCAAAAAAAGGAAGCCAATCTGGTGGTCCCCTGCATAAACAAACTGTACAACAGAAGGAAGAAACTGTTGCAAAAGAGAGTAAAATCCCATGAGTGAAGGAGCTCCCTGGTCAGCTTCAGTAAGAAGCTGCGATCCCTGATAAAATCCTCCAAAGCTAGTTACGAAAACAAAATTGCCACTGATTCCAAAGACAACCACAAAGCATTCTATAGCTATGTCAAGAAACTCAATGGCAACACTCAGATCTGCTCTGAGTTACAGCACAATGGCACTAAATATACAGACCCAATTGATATTGCCAACAACCTGGCAGATTTACCCCCCTCTCACCCGCTAAAGAGCCCATCTCTATACCGGAAGAATGCAAAGTTCCTGTAATCACGGCTGCACAGGTAAAAACCACACTCTCCAAAGCCAAGAACACGGCATCCATGAGACCAGACAACATCCTAGGCTGCGTTCTACACGTACTACAGAACAAACTGGCACCCCACCCAAGTACAATGTTCAATCATAGCCTCACCTCAGGCTTTGTGCCTGCTGAATGGTACACAGCGACAGTTATCCCACTCCACAAGGGGGGAGCCAACAAAGACCCCAGGAACTACCACCTCATTAGCCTGATGAGCCTGGTCTGCAAGGCCATGGAACGTATCATCATGGAACTTATAAACAAAGACATCGGTCATCTCCAAACTCTGGACCCCACCCAGTTCAGGTTTGTAAAAGGCAGATCATGTCTCCTAAACCTGACAGACTTCTTTGAAGCAGTCACCAAAGCTGTTGACGAGGGTAAGGTGGTTCACACAGCCTATCTAGATCTTGCCAAGGCAACACCATCCCCCACTCTGGAATTATAGATAAACTCACTAAACTACGTATAAATCCCTATGTCACAAGATGGGTTGCCAACTGGCTATCTGACAGAACCCACACTGTGAAAGTAGCAGAATCCAAATCCGACTTCAGACCAGTGACAAGTGGAGTACCACAGGGTTCAGTCCTGGGTCCTCTCATGTTTGGTATCTACTTATCTGAAGTGCAGGCTAACACAGAAGGTCTTTGGCTAACGAAGTTCGCAAATGACTGCAAACTAGGAGCCATAATCAAAATGTCTAACGATGTGGACATCCTACAAAAAGGCCTCACTGAGACAGATGCCTGGTGTCAAAGCCATGGCCTCAAGCTCAATGCCAAAAAGTACACTGTCATCCCCTTTGGTAAAAACTCTGTACTCATGAACTACAACATAGGCGGTAGTATACTTAACACCAAAAGTGTGATAAGAGACCTTGGGACACAGGTGGACAGTAGCCTCTCCTTTAATAATCATCACATCGCCACAGTAGTCAGGAAATCCTTCTACGTGGCACAACTCATCACAAAAGGTTTCTCATCCAGAAAGAGAGAGGTCATTGTTCCTCTCTACTCATCACTCATTAGACCCATTATAGAGTAAAACGCCCCTTTTGATATGTACCTCACAAGACATCTACAACAACTGGAAAGGCAGCAGAAATATCTCACAAAGAGGATTACCAGCCTCAAACAGATGCCCTACGCAGACAGTCTCAAATAACTGCAGCTTTACTCCGTCGCAAATCCTACTCAGAGGTGATCTCTGCCTAACATACAAAGCAATGTCAAACCCAGAGCTGTTGGACATGCTCCACTTAAAGAAATTCCAATCCCTCTGAGCTACACGCTCTAGGGACCTAAACCTTGTCACCACAATAAACAGAACATACTGGAGGGATAGATTCCTGTCCCAGAAACTTCCCATACTCTGGAATAAACTACCTATCTATATCAAACAAAGCTAGTCATTAGCACTCGTCAAGAAAAATCTTGGTGATTGGATGGAAAACAGGAAATTCACCCCGGGATCACTTCTATGGCTCTGCTAGACAGTGGCCCAGGAAAATAATTTTCTTAGGTGGCAAAAGTCAGGGTACCTTTTTGTCTGGGCTTGTATAGGCCCCAGGGCCGATAGCCTAGTACTTACCTATGAACCTTCATTTTCTAATACCGGCTTTATCCAAATTTATGCTGACAATCACTGGGAACAAGACAAGAAACATATCTCAGATGGTGCTTTTGTCCATGAAAAGATGTGTATAAACCTACAGGTACTTTGACTAAATGCCAACTCCTTTATCTGCATGTCTTCAGGTTGTGGAAGGAAAATGGTGACCTAATACCACACCTTTGCATATTTTATCTATTTGGATTATTATTTGTTTCATTCAAAGGGATGACATAGCCTACTGAACTGGACTTTACAAAGGTTACGCAAACTTTTTGAAGTGAAACTTCTTTAGGCACTGTAGTGCGAGTTTGGAGTAAAACGGAAGTGAGACTCTGCCGGATGGTGGCACTGTTTGGTGCCCGACTGTTGCTGAACTATCAGTTGGCGAGAGAAATAGGGATACTGACTTAGGGCTCTTCTGAGCATTTTAAACAGCTTCCACCAATTTGTTTCTATTTCTCAGGAATAACAATAGTGCCCACAAGACAATCTGTTGCACAAAACCTGTCAGGGGACTGTTATGGTAGGCACACACACACACATATTCCACTCTTAAGGAAAGGGAACAAAAAAATGTAGAAATCAAAAAATCAGTAAGCATTGTGTGTAAAATTAGTTTTATATATGCCCCTTAGCTCGTGTCCAAGGATATTATCCTCATCTTCCACATATTTTTTATTATGTCCACACTTCATAAACATACTGTTTGTTTACAGCCATCAAACTATAAAAGCTGAAAGCAGTGAACAAGCTGGTACATATTTCAACTTGTGATGTAATTTTTAACAGCTGCAAAAGTTTAACTAGTACTTTGAATTAAACAATGGCACCATTCCTTCATACCTTAAAATCATGCTTATAATTACACTTAGCATACTGGGTCAGTGAACTGCAATGTTATTTCTGATTTGCAACTAAAACGTTGTGCTGGTGTCCTTCACAGCATATGGTTCCATTTTACCAGGATGCATTATTAATAAATAATGATTTGGTGTTAAAGAGTTTGAGTTCAATGTCTGACTTATCAATTGTAGTAATAGAAGAGCACCATTATAGAAAAGCAGCCAAAAGTCATCTGTATGACCTGTATGCATTTATTACCCAGCTTTAGAATGGTTGTACCTTTGTAGGTACAACAAAGAACTCCTCCATGCTAATGTTACTTTTATATCATTCTCAGATGATTTAAACCTCTGTATTAATTTAACCTTGTACTACTGTTCTCAACCACTAAACATGTAAATATGCTTTACATCCTTCTCCAAGCTGCTGTTTAACTTTTGTTTAGTTTTTGCTATTTTGTTTGTAAAATTTGCTTAGTTTCTGTTTCCACTATGTATTGTACTTCACATTATGGAGCTTTTCTCCCCAGGCCTCCACTGAAAATGGGCTCTTTGAGCCCAGTGGACCTTCCCAGTCATAAATGGATAATAAATTGTGAAGGGGAAAAAGTGAAAAAGTCAGCAAGTTACAGTTTAATTTTATTTGTACTGCAATGGGCCACACCCACATACATACAACTGAGATACTCACTCAGGCACACATATGCACAGTCACACACTATGCATGTACAGACACACGCACAGTCAGACACACACACGTACACACAGTCAGACACACACGTGCGCGCACACACAGACACGCGCGCACACACACAGACACGCGCAAATACACACAGATACGCGCAAATACACACAGATACGCGCAAATACACACAGGCACGCGCAAACACACACAGACACGCGCAAACACACACAGACACGCGCAAACACACACAGACACGCGCAAACACACACAGACATGCGCACACACCAGTTGTGCACACTTCCACAGCTGTCTAAGTAGCCCCTCATTCCAGCTAATAAATCTTAAAAGACATGGATGGCATAAACATTGCCTGCGGTTGCAAAATTTTGGACACAGTCATTTTACAGCAGTGTATGAAACTTCATTTACATTTTTAAAGTGGTGTATGCTTATTGTAAAAAATAAAAAATTTACCAAAAAGTATTGCTCAGTTTCTTGGCACGGAGAAACGTATAGAGAGGGAGACCCATGACACACATATATGTGAAAACTGAGAATCTGGGTTAGTCTGGTATTATATACCTTTACAGGTGATGTATCCCCCCCCCCCTTTTTTTTTTAACACGGGTATGTGAATTTTTCTCAGGATCATTTTTCAGTTACGACCCAAGACAGCAGCAAGTCATTAAAGTGCAACATGCATATTGAACCACGCAAAGTGGAATGAAACAGTATCGGGTGCTGTTATATACTCTGGTAACAACAAGACAATTTAATTCAGTAGTTAAGCACGAACTTTCGTTTTGATGACAAGTAGTAAATTAACCAAAGCCAACAAAAATTATTATAAAGAGACATTCCACTAGTCAAGTAAATCCATGGTGTACACATTCATTTGGGGGGAGCAACACTTTCAGCAGCCTAAAGGTATTAATTACCATGTCATCAAACAAACATCTGGAACAAATAAGAAGCAAGTAAGCTACCAAATGAGAGAGACGTGTTCCAGTGATAATGCCTCTGCCACTTAAAACTTTTTTTTTTGCATGTGCTGCTGCAAGTTCATTCACAGTTCAGAGTGTTATGTCACAGCACAAACAGTTTTCAACAAGGTGGCTTGTTGTAGAAATCTAAGCAAATCTGGCTACAAGAGTTCCCTTACAAAAATGTTTTGGCTACTGCGAGAGGTAGTCAACTAAATTATACTTTCTGTTGTGCTTTAGTACGGTAGACCTTACAAGACAGTAGTAATCTTCGGTCACTCACACACACACACACACACACACACACACACACACACACACACACACACACACACACACACACACAATCAAAAAGGGAGTGTGACTGAAACATTCTTTGCAATACAAAACACGAAGTTACTTGTGAATCTTATATAAAAACAGTTGAACAAAGTAAACAGACCTCTTACCTTAAAACTGTCCTTGATTTTACCTCATATTTTTGTCCCACTTCTACAAGTTTTGATTTTCTGTTAAATGACTCATGATTTCAGGTGGCAAACAATGCCAGCCTGCATTTCATTACTGATCTGATAATACATGATGCAAAATATGCTGTTCTGCAAACCTAAATTGACTTTCAGAAACATTTAAAAAATGTCGCTGATTAAGAGCCATTGTCCACGTTATTTTTATCTTTGTCATTGTCCGGCATTCTTGAACAAAGACGATGAGAAGAATTTCAGGTCATAACACAACCATCAAGCATAATAACTCCACTCCAACAAAGAAGCCAAATCAAACACAACCAAACATCTTATCCTCAAAAAAGTCTGACATTCTCCTAATAAACAAACATCAGAAGTCTGTTAAAGTACATGAACTGCATGCTACCCTATCCCTATACACCCCAGACATTGCAGTCCTCACTGAAACCTTGCCTAAACCCTGTATAAAAAAACAACAAACTCATTCCTACTGGCTACAACATCCTTAGACAAGACAGGACAAGCCGGTGGCGTAGCAATTCTATACAAGGACTCTCTCAACATTGAGGAATTACAGCACCCAAGACATAAAAAATACGAACCACTAGCCTCAAGACTAAAAATCATTAACAATAAACATATAGTCTTACTTGCTATTTATATCCCACCCAACAACCCTACCACTACTGAAAACCTACTATTGGCACTGACTACATTTAACCAAGAATCAATAATAGTTGGAGACTAACTCTGATTGGCAAACCTATTCCTCCGAAAACCCATCCAATTAAATAAACTTATATGGTTCCACTCAGTTGACACATACATCAACTAGAATTGACAAAAATAGCAACAAAAAAATCTATTCGACTGGACCTTAACAGTAAGCCGTGGTGGTACAGTGGTAGCATTGTTGTCTCACAGCAAGAGGTTCTCCTGTTCGATTCTCGGCTGGAGTGCCTTCTGTGTGGAGACTGCATGTCCTCCCCGTGGTAGAGTGGCCTCCAAAAGACATGCGTGAATGGGCGTGCCTTCGCTGAAGGTTGGGCATCGGGCTGGCAACTTGGCACCATAAAAATCGACTGCCAATCATTAGCGGACCGGAGTTCCGTTGTGGCGACCCCTAACCGGGAAAGGCAAAGGCCGAAATGACAAACAACTGGACCTTAACAAATAATCCCTCACTAATCCATCACTCAGGCTGTCTACCAGACACACTAAGTGACCATCTACTAACCTACCTTCTCGGGCACCGTGGCTTACATATTTGTTTGTATGTTATTTTAGTGTGTAACAAAAAAAAAATTTTCCACAGACACTTTCAAACAAATACTCCAAAATTGTAACTGGTGCCCATGAAAATGCCTCCCATTTGATGATGCAGTTGAATATTTCAATACCAAATTCCTAGATATACTAAACACTCTGTCCCATATCAGACAAATACAACCTAAAACAAATTACTGCCAGTGTCTCACAAAGGAAGCAAAACAACTACTTAGGCAGAGAGACAAACTTTGGCACCAACATCAAGTTAACAATACCCAAATATCCCTCGATAAATACCATTGCTTAAGGAACATTTGTAAAAAAAAATAAATAAATAAAAACAATTCAAAGCCAATAAAAAACTACTAAACAAGCATGTAGTACAAACATCAAAATAACCCACAACAATTCTGGGCGTCTATCAAAAAACTAATTCATCCAGGCCATACATCCACCCCATCACCAAACACTAACAACTCAGAAGAAAGTATAGCATCCCAATTTAACTCCTTTTTCATAAACTCGATATTCTCACTAATAGAAAATAATACCTTACCACAAACTGATCATCCTGCAATTGACTCTCCTTCCCCACTCTCACTCCAACCCATCCAAACATATAAAATAAAAAGGTTACTGAGTAAACTTAAACCTACAACTCTTGCCACAGATAAACTTCCATGTGACTACCTAAAAATTGCAGCTGACATTATGTTATCCAGTATCAATACTAATTAATAGATTCATCACTGAGCAGTACATACCAAAAATTTGGAAAATCTCCCACGTTATCCCTCTCCATAACGGGGGCTCCTCGTTAGAATGCTCCAACTATAGACCAAAATCTATACTGTCCCCACTTTCTAAGATTTTAGAAAAAATGCATCCACACACATTATGCAACACCTACTAACCAGCAAGCTCCTTATCAGCAAAAATGGATTTCGGCCAGGCCACAGCACCACCATGGCCCTCCTTAACTTCACCAATACAGCAAACCAACTAAAAACAATGGCCAAATGGTTGCTTCAGTACTTCTAGACAAGTCAAAGGCATCTGACACAGTGTCTCATCAGCAACTCTTACAAAAGCTGGCATCCCTCAACATATCTAAGTATACTCTCTCATGGTTCAAAAGCTACTTCTCTGACCGCCAGCAAGCAGTCAAATGGCAAGATAACATCTCTTCCTTGCTTCCCATAACAGTAGGTATTCCTCAAGGCTCAATACCTGGACCTTTACTTTTCTCAGTCCTTACCAATAATTTGCACACAGCAACTAACCTCACTACCATAATAAAATACTCAGACGATTCCACTGTCATCTGTGCAGCATCCACCTTATCACATCTATAAGAAACCACCCAAAAATCATTCTTTGCCATCAAATCTTTCCTAAATAAATAAACTCATCCTAAACACAAACAAAACCAAGTTAATGCTTTTCCCCAACAACCATCACAAGCCAAACCATAACCAGAACTTCAAAATCATCTCATCAAATCAAAAAGTAATTGAACCCATCCAAGAAACCAAACTACTAAGTATCACTATTGAGAAGTTAAAATTCTGCAAGCATATTATCACAATCAAAAAGACTTGCATTAAGCTAGGTTCTCTTTATAGATTAAAACCATATCTAACCAATATTACGAGACAAACAATTGCATGAATCCACCTAGTATCTACCCTATTTTGTGCCTTCTCAATACTGACAAACCTTAAGACTGACCTAAGCAAACTTGAAACATGCTATCACAAGATAGCCAGATTTGCCACCAACCTACCCCACAGAACACATCACTGTCATGCTCCAACTCCTCAAATGGCTACAACTTACTCTAATCCACTCCATAGTTCACCTACCTGACAAATGTCCAGTCCTACACACCCTAGTTCATATACACCTCAACAGCAGGACCCCGAGATCCTCTGATAAATTAATATGAAAAGTCACAAAATCCAATAACAGCTTCGTAGACTCACTATACTCTTAATGTCTCCAGAGCATGAAACTCTATTCCTCAGAACATACTAAACACAACAGAACCAATACAGTTCAAAACTCTACTAAAAAGATCCACCTAAAGGACATCTGGTTATGCCCTTACTCCTCACCAGGCTGAATTTGTCAGCCAACCTTCTTTTCCCACTTTTTTATTACTATAATTTCTTCTTAAACCTTTTACGTACTTTCAATGTTAGACTAACTGTAGTTTCTTCCTCAACATTTTTTTTCGCCTCCCCATCCTTTCCAACAATCTTATTTACTCAAACCTATATCTCTGATGTACATAACTCTCGACTGGTTTATTGCAAGCTTCTTAAAAGTATTTTTCAAGTATTTTGCTAATTATGTCATTGTATATACTACTTATTTTATGCTGTGTACTACTGTTTCTGACCTGCTCAATTTTTTGTAATGTACTGTTTTGAAATGTCATGATGTTTTTATGTGGAGCTTTTCTCCCCGGGCCTCTGCTGAAAATGGGCAGCTAGCCCAATCGGACTTCCCTGGTAAACAAATGTTAAATAAATAAATAATCACCCAGCGTAAAAAGAAGTCAAGGTTATAGGATTAAAAAAAAAAAAAAAGTGCATGAAGAAAGTGTGAAGGAGCTTATACTGCATTCTACCATTTTCACTTCTACCTTACAGAAGTTTCACTTCTACCGCACGTGGCGATCACACACTTTTTTTTTTGCTTTACTGGAAAAGCTCACCCAGACTCTGCCACCGCTTGTTGTGAGGGAAAGGTTAGTTTGCTTTTGTTTTCTTGTATTCTGCATTACTTTATTGCCTTTTTCTATTTTGTATACTGTGATTTGCTATCTTTACACTGTTTTACTTGTATTCTGCTTGTAATTGCTCATTAAAACTTGAAAAGTGACCACAGCTCTGCCTCTTGTGAGTCCGACATAAATTAGAACAGGTTAATTAAGGAGTCGCACAGAAGTTAGAATAGGTCAGTTAAGGTTAATAATCTGTGAACTGAGGAGGTGGAGCTAGGAACTAAACTTTCTATTTATGGGGTAAAATAAAAATTTCAAAGCTTTACTGGAAAGGCTCACCCAGACACTGCCACAACTTGTTGTAAGGGAAAGGTTAGTTTGCCTTTGTTTTTCTGTATTTTGTATATTGTGATTGGTTTTCTTTACACTGTATTTTACTTGTATTCTGCTTGTGATTGCATATTAAAACTTGAAAAGAGACCACAGCTCTATCTCTTGTAAGTCGGACAGAATTTTTTCCCACCCTCACACCCTGTTATTTTTGTGTTCTTAAACACCACTGTCTTTCGAGTTGCCTGCCCCTTATATTAATTTGACCATATATCGACTTCCCTTCTCTCCTTTCACTGGCTGATGTGAGTAAGCACAAAATTTTCATTTTGTGAAATCACTCCCCTTCAACTATTTAAATTTACTGACTATCCCACTGTATCCCATAGTACCAGAATACAAAAGTGGCCAACCCCTTTCAATCTATCTTGTCCTTTTAAAAATAGTGGTGCTCCACTTAGACAGCTAAAAAAAGAAGTTATGTCCTTACCATAACGTTCCATGCGAGTTGTTCATCTCGTCTTTTTGTTCTTACACGTGGGTTCGGGAGTCGGCCGCTTTTCAAGCTCAAACTCTCAGAGAAGCTCGAGACCTAGTGTATATCCCATGATGCTCTACTGTAAACCCCCAGATCTAGTACGCTGCACCAGAAGACGGCCTAAAAAGGAAGAAAACACTACAGTACCTACCTATCTAGGTACCTATAGATGCAGAAAGGAAAAAAAACAGAAAGGTCCTAAGAAGACAGGCTGACAAGACCTACCAATCCACCAAGGCAACCATCTTTCTCAACAGGAGGGGGAAGGTGGGAGGGAATGTAAGAACAAAATGGCGAGATGAACAACTCACATGGAACATTATGGTAAGGACATAACTTCTTTATGTGAAGTTGTTCTACCTTGCCGTTTTGTTCTTACACGTGGGTAGCATCCCAAGCACCCTAATTCTGGGTGGCTCAAGGGAGAACATTCCTGAGCACAGTGGAACCAAAGGAAGCCCTGTCCCTGGAGGCCCTGTCCACTTTGTAATGAGTGATAAACGTGTGAGGTTTTGACCATGTGACAGCTGCACAAATGGTATCTAAGGGTAAACGAGCTGCATGAGCTAATGACGTAGAAACAGCCCGGGTAGAATGGGCTTTGACGTTATTCGGTAATGGCTGGTTAGTGGAGGAGTAAATGAATTTAATGCAGTCAGAAAGCCACTTAGATAATGTGATTTTTGACACAGCAGAACCTTTCTTGTTCTCTGCGTAAGAGACAAAGAGTTGATCCGATTGTCTGAAGTCTTTCATTCTGTCCAAGTAGAATCTCAATTGTCTGTGAACATCAAGCTTGTGTAACATATATTCCAGTCTGTTGGTATGGTGTCTAAAAAAGGTTGGGAGCTCAATGGACTGATTTAAGTTAGTTTCTGAACAGACCTTAGGAAGAAAGGTAGGATTTGTCCTAAGGGAAACCCTGTCAGGGTGGAAGATCAAATATGGGGGCTTGGAAGATAAAGCTTGAAGTTCGGAAACCCTACGTGCAGATGTAATGGCTACCAGAAATATAGTTTTCCAGGACAGAAACTTCAAGTCACAGGATGACACGGGTTCGAAGGGGGCAAGCATCAATTGGGATAAAACAAGATTCAAATTCCAGGGAGAGATAGGTTGTCTGATAGGAGGTCTGAGATGGTGGGTCCCTTTCAAAAAGGCTTTACATAGTCTGTGGGACATGATGTTAGACCCGTTAAACCCTACATGAAAGTTGGAAATTGCAGCCAATTGAACTCTTATGGTGGCAGCAGCTGCGCCCTCATAGAGCATGGAAGACAAGAACTCTAAAATGGTATGAATAGGGGCAACATAAGGGTCAATGTCTTGGTTAGAAGCCCAGTGAACAAATCATTTCCATTTGCTGTTATATAGCTTCCTGGTTGACAATTTATGAGAGGAAACTATAATATGTTGGACTGCGGGAGACAAATCGTGAGACCTGGCTAATATGGGAATTGGAGCAGCCAAGCTGTCAGTTTCAGGGAGATGAGGGAGGGATGAAGAACTCCCGACGAATGAGTCAGAAGGTCTGGTGCTGGGTCCAGAGTCCATGGTTCTTCCACTTGATACTGCTGTAGGAAGGGGAACCAAATGTGACGAGGCCAAGACGGGACTATCAAAATCACAGTCCTTCCGAGACTTTTGGCTTTCTGTATGAATTTGGGAATAGGCGGGAAGGCATATAGGAGGCCCGGGGCCAATCGTGTATGAGCGTGTCCGTCGGGTTGCTCCCCGGTGGGGGATAAAGGGCAAAGTAGCTGCTGCATTTGGCATTCATCGGAGATGCAAACAGATCGCAGCAAGGCTGGCCCCATCTGCGGAAAATCCTGTCCGCCACTTGTTTATTGAGGGACCACTCGTGAGGCAACAGGATGGCCCTGCTCAGTTTGTCCGCTATCACGTTGGATGACCCCGGGATGTGCGTTGCTATTAGAAAGCGTCTGGTGGATGTAGCCCACTGCCAAATTCTTAGGGCCTCTCGGCATAAGGGATACGATCTGGTTCCCCCTTGCTTGTTGATGTACCAGACTACTGACATGTTGTCCGTCTGAATTGCAATTGTCCCTAAGGAAGACAGTCATGAAAGTGCTGCAATGCCAGAACATCGCTCTCAGCTCCAGGACATTTATATGCAAATGTGATTCCATGCTTGACCAAGTGACTTGGACAGTCTTTCCCTGAAATAACCCCCCCACCCTATCAGGGAAGCATCCGTGGTCACTGTGGCTGTGGGTTGGGGGAGAACAAAGGGATGTCCGACTATTATATGGTCACTGTTCAGCCACCAATTGAGATCCTTCTTGCAAAGGTTTGTTAATAGAATCTCGTGTGACAAGGGCAGTTGTTGGTAAGACCATTGTGTGAAGAGTAGCTACTGGAGTATCTGCATGTGCATGCGCCCTAACAGGACTGCTATTAGCGTGGCTGCCATTGTGCCTAATAGCGTAAGTATCTGGGTCGCAGGAGCTTTGTCCTGGGTCAGCAAAATGGACAATTGACTCCTTAGAGATATGATTCTTGCTTGAGGTGACCTGATCCTTGAATTGACGGTGTCTAGCTCTGCTCCTACAAAGGTAATACGCCGCGAGGGCGATAACGACCAACTGGGAACATAGGTTGATAGTGTAGTCTCTTGCCTGGATTAGTTGATGCCTGGAGGTGGCGGTGAGGAGCCAGTCGTCCAGATATGGAAACACCCAGAATCCTAAACGTCTCAGGTGAGCCGTGACCACTGCCATACATTTGGTGAACACTCTGGGGGCTGTGGTGAGACCAAAGGGCAGGGCTCTGAATTGGTAATGACTGGCCCCCAGCCGGAAATGCAAATGATCTCTGGATGATCTGGCCATTTTGTTGTGGTAGTAAGCATCCTTGAGATCTATACAGCACATCCAATCGCCCGTTTCTAGGAACAGAAGTATCGATTGAAGCGTGACCATCCAGAACTTTTCCTTCTTGACGAAGGTGTTGAGTTTGCTGAGGTCTAATATAGGCCTCCAGTCCCCTGTTTTCTTTGGAACTAAAAAGAACCTTGAGTAAGTTCCAGATCCTATCTGGCCCACCGGGACTGGCTGAATGACTTTTGTCTAGCAGGTTTTGAATCTCTACGGCTGCTAGCTTTCACAGACTGGATGGAACGTCTGAATACTTGTACACATGGGAGGGAGTTTTGTAAAGGGAATGTAGTAACCTCTGGAAATGATGCTATTTACCCAAGAATCTGTTGTAATGTTTAGCCAGGCGTTTGGGTATAAAGCCAAGTGACCCCCGACCACCTCCAGAGTAGGACAGCTGGGCTTCCTTTCAGGAATGCTGATAGGGCTTACCAGAGAACTGCTCCCTGTCACCCTGATTTTGCGGACCCGCTCTGCCATTTGGACGGCGTCTTCCGTTTCTACCCCCTCCTCTGCCCCTAGAGGGGGTATTCGTAGGTGTGTTCTGAAAAGCTCCTTGGGGTTTTCGGAACCACATTTTTCCACTTCATTGCCCTTTGGGGTACGGTCTAGTTGGAGTGGAGAAACTGTCTCCTACAGCAGACAGAATCTTTCCTTCTTGTTCACACCTAGTAAGCGTCTCCTTAACTTTGGGCCCGAACAAGGCGGAACCATCGAATGGGGTACTGACGAAGGAAGGTTTGAAGGCTTCCGCAAAGGTGCATCCAGGATGGTCTCCGAAGAGCTATCGCTGAGCCTGTCTCCCTAGTCGATCCATCGGCAGCATAAGAAATGAGCTGCATGGATGAGTTGACTAGAGAATTGAGGGTGCTGAGTTGTGCAGTCACTTTCTCAGAAACTGCATCAGCTGTGTTACCCTGTAGAGTATCTCCCAGCTCTTTACCCAGAGCTCGTTGAAGGTGGGTAAAATGGGTCAGGTAATTGAGCGATCTCATGGAAAATGCTGCAGAACTAAATATGCATTTCCCATACCTGTCCATTGTCCTAGAATCCCTATTAGGAGGATGGACAGATGAAGAGGTTTCCGACATCTCTTTCTTGGTGGCTGCCGCAACCACCATGGCATCAACCGGGACTCCCTTGGTAAGAAAAGCTTTGTCAGCAGGGGAAGTAATGAACTTGTTGCGCCTCCGAGGGACCGGTTCCACTGAATCAGAGGACTCCCACGCACTTCAAGAAACCAGATCCATTAGTTCATCGAAGGGGGGAGTAACCCAGGAGGTGGATGGTTGAGACCCAAAGGCCTTCAGGAGTACCGACTCATCCTCAGTAGGGGCAAGGGACTGCCAATCACCTCTCTGCCTTAAGATCTCCAATATGTCTGCAAATGAGACATCCTCTGAGGGGGATCGTGGGGACCCTTCTGATTCCTCCAAGTTGGTATCCTATGTCAGGGATTCCTGTGGGGAATCCAGTTGCCTCCTCTTACATAGCCTCTTCCTGGGTACTTCATCGGTGGGAGCGTTCGGTGAAGTCCCTGTAGAGGAGGGGCCGCCCAATGGGGATACCTGAGGCTCTGGGTCTTGACGCTTGGTAAGGACCTGTGTGGAAGAGAGAGAACGAGGCCCTTTAGGGGGAGGGGAAGAAAGATCCGAGGAGGTAGTGGTTTTGGCAGACATGACCTTCCTCATGGCATTGAAGGCACCAGAATCCCGGTCCGAGAAGTCTGTCAGCTCCGAAGAGGCCGGTAGCCCTCCCCGAGCAGAGACCCAACACTCCAATCCAGAGGACGGAGCTGAAGCCACCTGCGCCGAAGCCCCTAGGGGAAGGGTCAGAACCAAAGTATCGGTCCGACTCTCCGCCCCGCAGCCAGCGAGAGAGTGTCGGCCCTGAAACTCCCCAGTTGGAACAGAGGAGATCAAGGTCGACAGAGCCGAGGGAGGTGGATCAAACCTTGGCTCCGAGGGCTCTACCGACATCGGTTCTGTCTGCCCCGGCTCAGAGAGCTCGATTGGCTTCGGAGGAGGAGGAGAAGAAAGTAGGATTGGAATTTCAGGCTTCGAAGCAGAGTGGCTCAAAGCGGAAAGCATTTTGGCCAGGGCCGGGTTCTCTAGCAATCTCTTAACCACTCTGTCCAGGTCCACATCAGATAGTCTCGAAGAATGGGTTGAGGGATGGGTCGAAGGAGCCGAAGACTGCACCGACTGAAGAATCGGAGACTGAGGAGTCTCCAACACCAGATCCACAACTGGGCTCCGAGGTAAAGGATCGATACACGGCTCCAGGGGCTGTGGAGCCGATGATCGAACCATACTAGAGGAGCTCGGAGCAGAGGACTTAGGCTCCGGGGACCCCTTGGATGACTTTGACCCCTTCGAAGCCTTGGAAGAAAGGTCGGCCTTGTCCAGAGCAGCCTGAAATTCAGGCTTCAAGAGTCCCCTATCTACCAGCTTCCTGCGCCTCTCCAAGAGAACTCTGGCGCTGAAGGAGTGGCAGATGGAGCAAACTTCCTGCAAATGAACAGAACCCAAACAGTAGACACAAGTGGAGTGGTTGTCCGTAACGGACATTTTCTGACCACACTCACACCTTTTGAAGCCAGACTTTTGCTTCTCAGACATTTTACTATAATGGAAAAATCTATGTAACTATATGTGTAAATATAAGAATATATATACCAGTTCAGATCCCTGAACTAACCTTAGAAAAAAATTATTCAGTATATTATATTATATTATATTATATATATATATATATATATATATATATATATATATATATATATATATATATATATATATATATATACATACATACATACACACACACATACTAAGGAAATTCTAAGAAAAAAACACACTCAAAGGAGCTGACAGAGCCCTGTCACGCCCAAACCAAAACTAAGATAGGCCTAACAAACAGCCAATAAGAACACACTCCTAAAGATTCTAATTACACTCTAAATATAACTAACTGTAAATATTAAACACTTGCTAATACTATAATAGAATATTTTAGAAAAATATCGCTAAATATACAAAAAAATAGCACTGGCCCGAGCTTGCTCAGAGTCTGTAGATCTGTTGCAGCGGCAAACTAGATCCGGGGGTTTACAGTAGAGCATCATGGGATATACACTAGGTCTCGAGCTTCTCTGAGAGTTTTGAGCTTGAAAAGCAGCCGACTCGGAGCCGAGGGATCGGCTCCGAACCCACGTGTAAGAACAAAACGGCGAGATAGAACAACCTCATATCTTAAGTTACCCACTTTCATATCCAACTGTGTAGTGCACACTTCAGTGTTTAGGATAAATCATTTTTTTATCTCATCTTTAAACATCTATTGCAAGACCAACAGTTACTGGAGAGCCAACATTCTGCCTTTCAATAGTCATCTTTAGATTAGTGCTTCTGTTTTCTCCTGGTGAGAGAAGGAATATAGGGACATTATTTCCTGGAGAATGCTGATCACCAAAAAGTCTAATAACTGCTTTATAGGCGGCAACTTGGAATCTGTGCTTATATTCTGGTACTGGCGAGAGAAGGAGCAGAGTGCACTGATCCGGACTGTTTCTGGCTGGAAAGAGTTCGCTTAACATTTCTGACTGGTCTGGTTGCTATTCAAGGCATCTACCAGAAAAAGGCTACAAGCCTACAGACCCTTGCATCATCTGGTACAAGACTATGGATCACCAAACAGGCTGTGGCCTGCTTCCCCTCTTAGGATTGGTGCTAATATTTTGCTTCTAGTAAGAAAAAAAGAGCATTGTATCCCAACAGAGTGAAGCTGTCGTGAGACAGCATTAGTAGTAGCCAGGCAGAAGACATTCATGCAACCTCCCTCTTTTCATCATTCTTGACGAGCTAATTCTTTGTTTTCACTAAGTATTGATTGATTTGTTTCTAACTTCAGGATATCTGCCTAAATACTTAATCTTTAAATTTCAGGGTCTATGTATTAGTTTCCCCTCCAGTGTTTGGCAGTGCTCTGCACAGACTCTGACACCTTGAGTGACATTCTTCCTATAAAAGCACAATTTAAATTTCTCCTGTACTTAGTTGCACACAGGACAACCAGTTTGCAGTGACAAGCACTGCCCACAAAGTTGCAAACCAGACACTCCTGACATTGATTGATATTCTCACTCCAACTGTCTAATCAATAAAAAAGGGTCTGTTGCCATGGATATGAACTTTCCTACCGTCTCAGTTACTGGCTTGGTGGATATAGGCATCCTGAGGCAATGCAGAAATTGCCTCATGTTTACCGACTAGTTAATTCTCAGACAAACTGATATGGTATGTGTGAGATGTATTTACACAATGTCACTGGAGGCAAAACTCTCACATAAAAGTATTCCTAATGTCAATGAGTTTGTCAGTAGTACACATGCTGCACCCATCACGGACATTTCAAAGCAGACATATCAACACACGTATGCTGAGGCACTTACATGTAACCTTCCTAAACCACAAAGACCTCCTAGAAAAGTACACATAAATACCCTCAGCAGGCCCAAATGCACTCTTTCAAAACATCCACATCAACACATACAGCTACAGTCGCATGGAGCCTCTATCTCTAAGCCCATAAGGCAAGCCACCACACAATCCAACATTCTAGTCACTGGAGACTCCATCATGAGACACACTGATGTCCCTCTCACCAGACTGAGTACGGAGAAAGTTACGGTCAGTTGCTTATAAGGGGCTAGGATCTGCCACAATACACATGCGCTCAAGTCATTGGAACACAATGAACTGCGACTCAGTTCATGTGGGAGTGAATGACCTGAAACGTACCTCCCTAGACTATATGAAGTGAGACATTATGGAGCTTTTGGAATATGTGACTCAGCATTGAGCAGCATTTTGCCTTCTCCAAGGATGATGCCACAATATGAATGAAAGATGACTGACTTCAATAATTGGCTTAGTTTCTGGTGTAATTCTAAGTGTGTGCAATATTTGTCAGCATGGAAGGAGATGGTCAACAGACCATGCTGCTTTGCCAGGGATGGTCTGCACCTCTCCCCTCTAGGCTTTCGAATATCAACTAAAACATTGTCTTTCCCCATAGTGTCATTTATAGGCAATAGCAAACTGAAATTACTTCTGACATAGCAAATCAAAACAAAGAAAATCTAAAGGTATTGCTGCTCAATGCTAGGAGTCTAAACAAAAAACTTCACTCACTAGAATCCCTCTTTACCCTAGATCTGTACACAATCCCTTTGTTTATAAGCTCTGCAACATAGGATTTTCTTACAGCAGCAGACACATATTGGTCAGAAGTTAGGTCAATGTCCACATAAGTTCCCAAATTCCAAACAACTGGGTCAACTCTTAGGAGCATACTATTAATGTGGTAGTGCCCTGAGGCAGATGACTTCCCAAAGAATACAATAATGCATTTTTTTGGCATTTAGTTTCAGACCATGATTTTGACACCAGTTATTTTGAGACAAACCCTCCTGCAAGATGGACAAGTGATCTGCAGATTCAATGACTGCTCCTAGCTTAAACTAATTTGTAAACGTAGTCAAGCAGAGCCCTTTAATGAGTTGTTGCTCATTAAAACTGTTGTGAGTATGAGTTCTCCAGACCTGGTCCTACCCTATGAAACAAAATGTCCACCTAAATCCAAGTCCCAAACTTACCTTGACAGTTTAAAGGAGAGCCGCAACCACAGACTCAAAAAAAAAAAAAAAAAAAAAACTGTTTTATTTCATCATGGTATGGTGTTTCCTACATTTTAACACTACTCCGAGAATATTTACAGGTTTTTAAATATTTTTATATGCAATTTCTAAGTCTGACTATGTGGGATCTGCCATATTGAAGTAATTCTGATTGTTTAGTCTGCCTCTAGGTATCCCACAATGCAGTGCTCATCTGTAAAAAGTTACACCATACAGGCCTCTTTCTTCCTAAAGCTCCTGTCACTGCATTGATTTTACATGCATACACTGCTGTTTTTCAGTCAGTTTTAAGTAACATTTCATGCTGTTCAATGACTACTTAAAACACAAACAGTACAAATGCCACAGAACAAACTTTTGAAAGTGCTTTTTACTGTTGCTTCTTTTTAGAATGGCTAAAGTGCATTTTTTGTGAAGCCTGAATTGTACTAGCTTGACTCATCTCCCATCCCCCTTTACACCTAACTTCCCTAGCTGTCAAAGTGCTAAGGGTAATTTCAACTCTTACCTGCTGTGATTGACAGCTCACAGCAGGAAATTTGACTCGTGTACTGTTTTCCTTGTTCTAGTCTTTACTTTCTGTATGGGTAGGGGAAGGACCAGGGAGCTGTGACACCACAGCATGGGTGGGTTTTTAGAACGGCCATGATGATATCAGTTTGGGGAGGGAATTGGCCAGAAAACTACCTGTTTTCAGTGGCCTTGATGACATCAATGAATTAGAGACTTTTTCAGGGCGGGATGAAAGTTTTTTGAAAGTGAAACCACCACAGTACAGTAAGGTACTGTTCTAGTGGAGAGAGAAAATCAATTTAAAATATTTTAAATGCTGTGTTTACTAATAGCATGGACAATAAATAGGGAGAAAAAGTACAGAGAACTTGAACATTTAATAACAGAATCCCATTGCTGTCCTTTAAAAAAAAAATTTTGAGCAACTTCACAAGGAGGTAGCTTGTACTAGCTTTAAGGACATATCTTGTGCCACCTGTTTGTGCTTACTGTAAGGTAATTTTCTCTTGTGTAGATATTTGAATTTTTGTACATAGTTTGTCTGCTTGTACCTCTTTTCATGTTTTTTCCACACATCTCTGTCTTAAGTTTTTGTGTGTAGCATATACGGACAGATTTATCAGGCTTTAGCAGAGAAAGTAAATGTGAGGTCTATGTTCTGTACTATGAACAAACATGCCAAAAGTTTTTTATTATGTGGTTGATTTATTTGAACATCAAGAGGAGGAAGTGAGAATGTGGAGTGTGTGTGGGCAAAAGGGAAATAAAGGAAATTATTAAAAATCAAACAGAATATGGCATAATCTGTGGCCCAAGAGATGGAGCCCAAGCATGATTATGTAAAGATTTTTTGGGGGGATTTTGTAGTTCATGGTATTTGGAATATAACTTAGAAATTTTGTTGTATGATAATATTGCTCAGTAGTGGGGGGTAGGCCCAGTGTTTTTTTTTTTAAACGTTCTTAATAAATCAGTTATAAACTTGGTAGAGATGAGAATGTTTCAAAAGAAAATGGGATGAGTGGAGAATTTAAGGTTTAAAAGATTGCATGTGGGTGACTGAAGGCTGGATGAAGGACTTGGTTGGCATGTGTTAAACTAAGGAAGGTGAGAGTAGGGACTAGAAGAAAGCTCTAAAGGGATTTTTTTGGTTTGGTACCACAGAATGACAAATCTGGGAAGAATGAAAGGTGAGATAAATAGGTGCATATTCCAGCCTATATATGAAATGTAAATCAGATGTCTGTTTATAAAAGAATTTCAGTAAATACTAATCTCAAATCTAAACAGTGGGATGAAAGATATGGTGGATGGCATGAGAGTTTATATCCAGTGAAACTTGTGTTTTTGCCTTAAATTATGCATTTAAGTAAGTACATAAATAGATAAAAATAAATTAAAAAAATGCTTCTCTTGAATGTTCATATGTTTGGGCCTCATCTGCTGAGAAATGGAAAATAAACAGATTAAAACATATTACATATAAAACTGTGGTGTGTGGTATGTGACAAACTGAAGCACTACTTGTACATGGAAGGTAGTGATTATAATGGGCCTTTAAAGTGGTGTATATAGAAAGCAATATGCTGGTTTAAAGTTTATTTTTACTATTTACAACTGGATTTGTACTTTTTTGGTGCTACCCAACAATGGAGTTTTTCAAGTTAAAGAAATGAAACAGTACTAGAAAAACACTGTGTGTATAAGAAGTTTGTTGTTATTAACTGAATAATAGGTTGTGGATGTTGCTTTATTTTTTTTTTTTTTTTTAAGAATATGTACTTTGTTGATAGACTTTTTATGTGTACTTGATTTAATGCTGATTGTGTTTTTGTTATGTGAATAAACATTTCCCCCTTCTTTATTCCCCATCTCCTTGCAATACAACATATTACAACCCAGCCATGCTCTGACTCACTCCGGTTAGTTCCCCCTATTGGCTTGTCCCTTGGTCTTCTGTCTCAGTTTAAAGGGTTGGACAGCATATCGTAAGGAAGTAAATGTAATTGAGATTCAGCAAGGTAAGCCTCAGTGCATCGTCCTGCTCTACATAGTTTGCCTCTGCCCAAATCTCAGTGTTGCCATGTGCAAATGTTACAGGAAACTGAAGGCAAGTGTAAAAAGGCTGTGGAGAAAGGAATACAATCAATTAACCTACACAAGAATTAATTTTATGTCTACCATATAAGCTGGAAACTCAGAAATTATTCTTTTACCACAAACATTCAGGCACATTTTTACCAGTCATGGATACAAAGTACTACCATGCATAGGCATCTAGGGAGTCTATTGGGGGGAAAAGCACTTTTGCATGCTGGGCATTCTGAACACTATTCATAGGTTCATAGAGTCATAGGTGTGTACTAGGCCAACGGCCCTGGAGCCTTTGCAAGCCTAGCCCATAGAAGTGCCCTGGCATCATGCCGCCATTAGTTCCCAGTGCCTCTATCAAGTAGAGCCACTGGAGTGTTCATTCCAGGGAACACTCCAATGGCTCCAGTAGAGCCACTGGAGTGTTCCCTGGGGTGAACTTTTCTATTTCCCACCCACACATCAAGATTTCTCTTGAAAAGGGACATGGGCAGTCTCTGGGTTATGAACCTGTCCCTCCAGCATGTTCTGTTGATTGTGGTAATGAGGTTGAGGTCCCTGGAGCGTGTGGTACGGAGGGATTGGGATTTCTTTAGGTGTAACATTTCTAACAGGGCTGGGTCATACATGGCTTTGTAAGTCAAGCAGAGATTGCCTCTTAATAGATGATATAAGACAGAGAAAAGTTGGAGTTTTTTGAATCTGTCCATGAGAGACAAACCTGAGCAAAATCATGTTGAGGACTTCAAAATTTTGTGGTCTGCCACCTTTGCTGAAAAGGAGGCATTTATTGGATAGGAAAGCTGTCTTCCAAAGGTTGTGGCTAAAAGTAATGAGTTTACGCCATGTGGAATGATTCAGTCTGTAGCCCAACATGGTACTTTTTGACTTTAACTATGTGGATATTGTTTAATTTTTGTTTCTGAATGTCCTTAATGTTAACACTTTTCACTTGCATGCAGTTGCCACATGCAAAATGTGAACTCAAGAGGCTGTGACTGTTTGCACTATTATGCCTGGGCACTCAGTGGTGTGCAGTTTAAAAATAAAAAAAAAATAATCTTGAATGCAGCATGCACAGCACACTTGTCAATTGTCAACTGCTAAATTGGGCATTCAGTAATGCATGTTGCCGTCCTGAGCATATAGCATTACTTTGTTCAGTAACTTCATAATAATCCAACAAAAAACTTGTTAAAGACTTACAAACATCAACGCATAGGATGTCTACAGATACACACCTGTTGCAGGATGTGTTTTCCTAGGTAACTAGTAGCCACACTGGTTAGGTTCTTCCTGCTGCCGACTTTGCATTTAATATATCCATACAGGTTGGCACTTTGCAGAACAACCCCCATGATGACCACTGCCTACATCAAACAGAAACAAAATGATTAAAGGAAAGAGAAATGTGGGAAAAAATGAAAATTAAATGTTATCCTTAGGTTTCATGTACTCATTACTGTAAGGTCTAGCCAGTTAAATACTCCAGACTATTCCCTTAGAAGGCAGTATCTATTACTCACAGCAAACACCACTTGAATTTTTGGCCACCACTGGTACTCTGAACAAAATGAAAACAGCGGTCAGTTCAAATTACTTAACTGAGAATTTTTATTTAAGCAGCATTTTTACAAATCACTTCATTTTTCTAGTGGCCACACTGCATTGCCCCAATAAAGGAAGTGATCCAACTCTGACACCCACACCAGCTGAAGTGATTTCCATTACGTACTATGACTGCACTCTACAAAGTAAATGAGGGATGTGTGTACCTTGCCCAAGTCAAGTACAAGTAACCAAGAAAATGTGTCCACAAGACTGAAGTACAAATTAAAAATACACTTGCAGTCACCAGAAGTAAAACCCAATATAGTTTTAATTAGCACTTTTGTCCACTATCGTTTTAATTAGCACTTTTATCCACTACATTTCAAACTTAATCAGATTAAAAGGCTCCCTTGTCTCTATTGCTTAAACAGTAAAAATCATACACTGCCACCTAGTGGTTATTAAACCACACTGCTTAAAAAAAATCCACTTTGAAAAGTACAGTTGTGTACCTACCATAAATGTAGATGTTCGAGTGTATTCACTGTTGCAGTCATTACACTTGGGTTATTCTGCTGGCAGGCAACCCGCAGTCGGCCCGAGTTCCAAAGTCTTGGTCCGGCGTCGGTTGCTGCCACCTCTTCCCTGACGTCAGTGTGCCAGGGGTATAAAAATTGCAACCGACGCCATTTTCTTCAGTTTTTCTTGCCCCAGATGTCAGGTGCCCCCAGATAGGAAGGCTGGAAAGATATAATTATGCCAACAAACATGCATATATAACTATAAACATTTCTTTCATCTATAAGCAAATACAACCCATAGGTAGTATAGAGATGAGTAGTACAGAAAAGTCCCAGCAATGGAAAAGGGGGATGGTGGGTGGGTAACCTGGACTGCAACAGTGAATACACTCGAACATCTACATTTATGGTAAGTACACAACTGTATTATGTTCATCGTGTCTCATTGTTGCAGTCATTACACTTGGGTAGAATCCCAAAGCTGAGGTTGGGTGGCTGGGTCTAAATTGGATTTGGAGAGGCTAACAAGCCCTGCAGAACTGCAGTGGTAAAGCCTGCTCTGGATTTAGAGCAGAGAGGTAAGTGGTAGTGCTTGGTGAAAGTGTGCACTGAGCTCCAGGTTGCAGCTTCTAAAATGTCTTTGGTTGGTACTCCTCTGAGGAAAGCTGCTGAAGTGGCTGCTGCTCTGGTAGAATGAGGCCTAATGCCCTTAGGCACTGGATTTGCCATGGTGTGCATAACAGAAGCGGATGCAGTGTCCTATCCATTTCGAGACTGTCTGCTTTGTGATGGGCTTTCCTTGTGATCCTGCAGCATATGCTATAAACAGTTGCTCAGTTTTTCTGAAAGCTTTTGTTTTGTCCAAATAGAATAGCTGTCTGTGTATGTCCAAAGCATGCAGAAGTCTTTTCCCTTTATTCTGGGGATTTGGGTAAAAAGTAGGCAAATTAATGGTTTGGTTTAAGGCCACATTGGAGACCACCTTTGGCATGAATGTTGGGTTTGTCCTAAGAGACACCCTGTCCTGATGAAAAATGAGGAAAGGTTCCACAGCCATTAATGCCTGTAACTCAGACTCTTCTTGCAGAAGTTATTGCTTTGAGCAGAGCAGTTTTCCATGACAAGAATTTTAGATCAGCTGTGCTGGCTGGCTCAAAAGGAGGAAGAGTAAGTTTTTCTAAAAAAAATTGAGGTCCCAAGTAGGTACTGGTGCTCTCCTTGGGGGGTCTTACAATTTTTGCCCCTCTGAGGTACTGTCGTAGTAGAGGATGTGAAAAAATAGGAGGTTCCATACTGTAATGAGCTGAAATGGCAGAGGCATGGATTTTAATAGATGAGAAGGATAAGCCTTTGTCCAACATCTCAGTTAGGTATTGTAAAATCTGAGGTATATTAGGGACTAGTGGTTCGAGCCCTTGTGCCTGGTTCCAAGCACAGAATCTCTTCCATTTTTCTGCATAAGATTTCCTAGTGCTGGGCCTCCTGGCTTCTAAAATGACATCCATAACAGCTTCAGAGAGAGGTGCAGTCTGAGTGGCTACATTATCTGCCATGCTGCCAGGTTTAAGGTTCTGAGTTGACTGCGTAGAATCTGATTGTCTTGTTGTGTCAGAAGATAAGGCATTAGAGGTAGAAGCCAAGGTGGGCCTTGAGACAAATTCTTTAGGATTGGGTACCAGTGCTGATGTGGCCAGTCTGGTGCAATCAGGATCATTCTTGGCCTTTCTTGTCTGACTTTTAGTAACACTTTGGTGAGAAGAGGCATCAGAGGGAAGGCATAGACTGTCAGGCCTTTCCAGCTGAATGAAAGAGCATCCACTTTCCATGCTTGAGGGTGATAAGTCCTTGTGCAAAATTTTCGAATTTGGTAATTGTGAGGGGAGGCAAAGAGATCTATGTCTGGGCGTCCCCATTTCCTTGTTATCATGCTGAATACTTATGGATTGAGCTTCCATTCGTGAGGATCCATGAGATTTCTGCTTAGTTTGTCTGCCAGTGTGTTTTTTGATCCTGGCAGGAATTGTGCCTGCAGATGTACTTGATAGGTCAGTGCTGTGTTCCACAAAGTCATGGCTTGTCTGCATAGGGGGTAGGAATGAGTGCCCCCTTGCTTGTTTATGTACCACATAACTGTGGTATTGTCCGTCTTTATTAATAGTTGTCCTGGATGTATTAGGTCCTTGAAAGCTGTCAGGGCATTCTGTACAGCTAGCATCTCTTTTTGATTGATGTGAAGATGCATTTGTTCCTTGGTCCACGTGCCCTGAATACATTTTCCTGCCATATGTGCTCCCCAGGCATAATCTGATGCATCTGTTGTTATTGTCTGCCTGGCTGTGGGTAGAGTGAAAGGCTGTCCCTTGTTGTGGTGACAGGCCTGGGCCCACCATCGAAACTCCTGTTGTAGGCAGGGAATTAAGGTTATGATTATCTCCAGACTGTGACAATGCTGAGTCCAAACACTTTTTAGGTACCATTTTAGTTTCCTCATATGCAGTTTTGCATATGGAATTAATAGAATGCAGGAAGCCATGAAGCCTAGGTCCTGCAGAATTTTTCTTGCGGGAGCTGGGTCTTTGTTGCCATCATTTGAAAGTAATGAGTCAGTTGCCTCTGTTTATCTGACGTGAGATAAGCCATCTGGGCAGTTGAATTTAAGCTTGCACCCAGGAATATCTTTTGAGAGGGCACTAGTTATGATTTCTTTTCATTTACTGTGTACCCTAGGCAAATTAGCAATCTTTTTACAAACGCCAGATGTTTTAGAAGAATGTCCTTGCTCTCTGCTTGAATAAGGCAGTCGTCCAAGTAGGGATATATTTGAATTCCTTTTTGTCTGCAAAATGCAATTACTGGTGCCAGGCATTAAGACCCTGGGTGCAGTAGATAAGCCAAAGGGCAGTGCAGAGAATTGGTAATGCATTGAGCCTGCTATGAATCTGAGGTATCTTCTCTGCAAGATTGTCTGATTGGGACATGCAGGTATGCCTCCTTGACGTCCAAAGTAACTAGCCAAGCCTTCTTGCCCAGCACGGGCAGAAGTTGCTGTAATGTTAACATTTTGAATTTTGGAACATCTAGGATTGTCAGGTCCAGTATTGGTCTCCAGGCTTTGTCTTTTCTGGATACTAAGAAAAGTCTTGAGTAAAATCCTTGTCCCTGTTCTTGCTGTGGTGCTTTTTGAATAGCTCCCATGTCCATAAGAGCAGCAATCTGTTTTTGTGCCTCTGCCCATTGGTTTTGTGGCAGGTCTGGCATACCTTTTGGTTTTGGAAGAGTGTGGAAGTGGAACCTGTAACCCTGAGAAACAATATTCAGCACCCATTGGTCCTGGGTGATCGTGTGCCAATTTTTTGAGAAAAGTGCTAGCTTCCCCCCTAGGGGTGCTGTCAAGAGGTAAGTGCTTGGCATTTGTAGAGGGAAGTCATTGGGACTGTTTCCTATAAAGTTGTGATTTGTCTTCCCCTCCTTTGGGGGTTGAAGCACCCCATTGCTTAAGTCTGTAGGAGCCTTGTGGCTGTGATCTGCCTCTTGGGCGTCTGTATCTGGCTCTTTGTGGCCTGTCTGACACTGGAAAGGGCGAATTTTTTGAAGGCCAGATTCTGATAAATCTAGGTGGTTGAACCTGTAAGAAATCTTTCACTGTCTGCATTGACTTTGCTTTATCCTCCATTTTTTTTCTTTAACACCTCTTCTGCCTTAACACCAAACAAAATATCATGCTGTAATGCAGCATCCAATAATTTTACTTTAACATGGTCAGGTAAATTTTGTTCTTTCAACCAAGCATGCCTTCGAATAACAGAACCTATAACTGCGGCTCTACAAGAAGCCTCTAATGAATCAAAACCACATTGCAGAGTATGCTTTCCCACTTGTTCAATTGCATGCAATAAATCCTGCATTTCTTTACTGTCAGAACCTTCTGTATTTGAATAAGAAGTTATGTACTCACCATAACGTTCCATCTGAGTAGGTGACTTCATTTGTCTGCAACCTTTGGGTCTTGGATCCGACTTCGGATCCGAGCCGGCAACTTATTTTACAGCTTATGGATCTGAGCTCCTAGCTCCTCCCCTCACCCATAATCCCCTGCCAACCCTGATTGACCTCAGGATCAAGTTTGCCCTTATACAAATTTCAGACCAAAGTGTCCCAAAAAGGGACCACGAAAGGACATTCAAGAATTGACTTCTGAAGGCCAGGGGGAAAGAGGGGGGATGGTTGCAGACAAATGAAGTCACCTACTCAGATGGAACGTTATGGTGAGTACATAACTTCTTAATCTGAAGTAGGGACTTCATTTGTCAGCAACCTTTGGGACAGAGTCCCCGGCTACCTGAATCTTGGGCGGCCATCATAGAAGGATGTTCCGGAGCACTGCAGAGCCAAAGGATGCTCTCCCTCTGGAAATAATGTCCAGCTTATAATGGTTGATAAAGGTATGAGATGAGGCCCAAGTGGCTGCAGAGCAGATATCATCCAAAGAAACTCTAGATCTAAAGGCAGCAGAAGTAGATATGGAGCGAGTAGAGTGCGCCCGTACTCCCTGAGGTACGGGCCTCCCCAAAGTTTCATAGGCCAGAAGAATACACTGAAATCCATCGTGATAAGGTGACCTTAGAAATAGCTATACCCAGATTGAATTTGGCAAAGGAAATGAACAACTGATCTGATTGTCTGTGACCAGCAGTCCTATGAATGTAGAAGCGCAATTGTCTGTGCATGTCTAAGGAATGCAGCTTGTATTCTCCTTTATTCTGGTACTTAGGGAAGAAAACTGGCAGGTTAATGGACTGGTTGATATTAGTTTCAGAGGCCACCTTAGGAAGAAAGGAGGGATTGGTCCTGGGGTGCACTCTATCCTGATGAAAAATCAAGTAGGGAGGTTTCACACAAAGGGCGTGAAGTTCAGAAACTCTTTTCGCTGAAGTGATGGCGACAAGGAACGTTGTTTTCCAGGAAAGATATTTAAGTTCGGCCGAGGCAGCTGGTTCAAAGGGAGGGGCAGTCAAGGCTTGAAGGACTAATGATAGATCCCAAGGGGGTACAGCTTTCTTGACAGGAGGCCTGAGCAGGAAGGTACCCTTGAGGAAGGTTTTACATAATTTCGCAGTCATCAAGAGACCTGACTCGTGTCCCACATGGTAATGAGAAATGGCTGCCAATTGAACCTTGACCGTAGAACAGCTAGCTCCCCGTTGAAAAAGTCCGGTGAGGAAATCCAAGACGGACGGCAACAAAGCCGTGAAGGGATCTATGTTATGGTGTTCCGCCCAGATGGAAAAACGCTTCCATTTACTGCGACAGACTTTTCTAGTGGAAGGTTTATGTGCTGCCACCAAGATGGCTTTAATTGGTGAAGAGATGCCGGGAGTCCTGACTAAGAGTGGAACTGAAGCAGCCAAGCTGTCAGCTTCAGGTTGTCCAGATTCGGGGTCGGTAGGCCTAAGGGATGGGATATTAGATCCGGAATGGGATCCAGAATCCAGGGAGGATTCACCAGATGAGACCACAGGTAAGGGAACCAAGTTTGACAAGGCCAAAAAGGGGCAATGAGGATCACTCTGCTCCCCAACCAAGAGGCTTTCTGTATTAGTTTCAGCATCAGGGGTAGAGGAGGATAGGCTTAAAGTAGACCGGGAGGCCAAGCATGCATTAGAGCGTCTCTCAGGGCTTCCTCGAATGGGGGAATCAGAGCGAAGAAGCTGGAGCATTTCGTTTGAGGGAGTGGCAAAAAGATCGCAGCAGGGTTTCCCCCATTCGGCAAAAATCCGCTTCGCTACCTGGGAATTGAGAGACTACTCGTAAGGGGAAAGAATAGTGCGGCTGAGCTTGTCCGCCAGAATGTTGGACCGTCTCAGAATGTGCGTTGCGATAAGGAAGTGGTTGGTGGAGATCGCCCATTCCCACACCTCATGGCCTCTCGACAGAGGGTAGGACCTGGTTCCCCCCTGTTTGCTGATGTACCAGACAACTGACATGTTGTCCGTCTGTATCGCAATAGTTGCTATGGGGAGAAGGTTCTGAAGTGCTTGCAATGCCAACAGCACCACCCTCATCTCCAGAACGTTGATATGCAAGGAGGTCTCTGTGTCGTTCCACGTGCCTTGGACCATTCTGCCTGAGCAATGCCCCCCCACCCGAGGAGAGAGGCGTCCGTGGTCACCGTGGCGAGGGGAGGCGGCGTGCAGAAGGGTCGTCCCATATGAAGGTCCGGGGACTGGAGCCACCATAAGAGGGCCCTCCTGCAAGCCCTGCTGAGTGAGACAGGATGGCTGAGGGGAAGAAACTGAAAGGACCATTGGACTAAAAGGGTCCACTGTAGCACCCTCATATTCAGGCGAGCATATGGAAGAGTTATTGCTGCTGCCATGGAGCCTAGCGCCCTCAGGACCAATTCCGCCGGTGGGGCTTTTAATTGGAGGATGGCCCGCACATGAAGTCTCAGGTTGTGAAGTCGCTCCAAAGTGAGGAACGCTCGCAGACTTCTCGTATCTAGTTTGGCCCCTATGAAATCTATCACTTTTGTTGGAGCAAGGGAGGATTTTTCCAGGTTGATCGTAATGCTTAGATAGGGAGCTAGCCGGAGAAGGTGATTTCTGGCTGCGCAGAGTAGATGCCTTGTCGGGGCGGACAGGAGCCAGTCGTCCAGGTACGGGAAGACCTTCATTCCAGAGTCTCAGGTGGGCCGCTATCACTGCTAACACTTTGGTAAACACCCTGGGGGCTGTGGTGAGACCAAAGGGAAGGACCCTGAACTGATAGTGACTGGCTCCCAGCCGGAAGCGGAGAAACCTCCTGGATAGTCTGTCCATTAAAATGTGGTAGTACGCATCCTTGAGGTCTACTGAGCACATCCAGTCGCTCTCCTGCAAGAGGGGGACAATGGATTGAAGGGTGAACATCCGGAAGTTTTTATTGGTTACTGACAGGTTCAAGAGTGAAAGGTCGAGAATCGGTCTCAAGTCCCCCGTCTTTTTTGGCACCAGAAAGAACCTGGAGTAAAACCCTAATCCGAGTTGATCTGGGGGGACGGGCTGGATGGCTCTTTTTTCTAGCAGCTGCTGAATTTCTGCAGCTGCCGCCTCCCTCTGTTCGGGTGGTACATTGAGTCTGGGGACATGGTGCAGTGGGATTTTGTAACCTCTGGATATGATACGAAGCACCCAGCGATCTGACGTAATGGACTCCCAAGCTGCCAGGTGCTTCAAGAAGTGCCCCCCCCCCCGACTGCCTCCAGAGTGGAGCAGTCGGGCAACCCCCTCAGGGCTGCTGTGTGGGCCGATCAGAGAAGGTTTCTCTGGACCCAAAATTTCTCGGGGCCCCTCTGCCTCTAGGGGGGTGTCCTCCCTGTCCTCCCCTGCCACGGAAGGACTGGTTGTCCAGAGCAGGATGGGAATGTTGCGATTTCCGGAACCACATCTTCTTCTGTCCCTTTTGGTTCTTGGAGAAGGACTTCTAGGGAGCAGAAAAGCGGTCTCCGATGGCAGACAACGTCTTCCCGTCCTTTTCGCTCTGGACAAGTGTCTTGCGAACGGTCTTGCCAAACAAGGCATAACCATCAAAGGGGGCATTCGCAAAGGACACCTTAAAGGGCTCCGCGAAGTCACAATGTCGGAGTCAGGCCTGACGTCTCATGACTAGACCCGCTCCGCTGGCTCTAGCGGCTCCCTCTGTGGCGTGGGACAAAAGCCGCATAGAGGTATTTGAAACGGATCTTAGAGTGGCCATACGAGTGGAGTACAACTGCTCGTCCTCCGCCGACATGGACTCTGGGGGGGAAGCAGCATATTCTTTGATAAGATCTCGCTGCATCCTGATGACATGTGCCATGTAGTTCAGGGACCTTACTGAGAAGGTCGCTGAACTAAATACCCACTTCCCGAGGTGATGCATCGAGTGGGATTCCTTGCTCGGTGGATGGACCGAGGGGCTCTCCTGAGCTAATTCCCTCTTCGTGGCTGCCGCCATCAACATGGCATCTACGGGGGGACCCTTGCTCCAATGGGACCGGTCTGCAGGGGGACTCAAAATTCTATCCAGGCGTTTGGGGACTGGCTCCACAGTGTCCGGCTCCTTCCACGCCCTGGTGGTGATGAGGTCCACCAGGGGGTCGGCCGGAAGGGACACCCAAGAGATAGATGGGCCTGCTTCGAATACCTCCAAGAACACGGACTCGTCGGAGGAAGCCTTGGGGGGCAGACCACCCCCCCTGATCCTGAGCATTTTTATGATGTCTCCAAAGGAGACATCCTTGGGGCGTGACCTTGGGGAGCCTTCCCCTTCATCCAAGTCCGTGTCCTCACGTGTCTCCTCTTACACTTATGCTTGCGAGGTACTTCCTTGGGGGACTGTCCGAGGAGGTCTCACGAGCAATATCCTGTTCCAGTGGAACAACCTGGGACATCGAAGCAGGCTGTCCCTGTGGCCGGGTGATGGAAGCCTGGCCCAGCAGAGAGGGAGTGCAGGGTGGAGCCGATGCAAGGACCGGGGGTCCAGATGCTCTCAACAGAGCCCCCTCCACTACATCGAAGGCCGAGGGGGAGCCTCTCTCCCTGGAATCCGAAAGCTGGCTCCCACTCAGATCCGATGAAGGGGTCGGAACCGGCACCGAGGCCACCGGATCCGAAGGACCAGTGTGCTCCCCCCTGGACGGAGCCGAAGGCACACTGAATCCCTCGGATCCAAAGCTCGGCCCACGGCTCCGAGAGGTTGGATCCGACAAAGGACCCAACAGACTCGAGGGCAGGATCAGATCCGAAGTACCCAGTACTGTCGTTGCCGACCCACCCCCGGCTCCAACGCTGCCCGGCTCAGAGTGCTCCGAACCCGGGAAGCGGGTTGGAGAAGGAGCTATCGGGGCAAAAAAAAGGCGTCGAGCTCCCCCCCCGAAGGGGGGGGGGGCAAGAGCACTCCCATCTGCAGGATGAACCTTCTCATCATCCGGTCCAAGTCTGCATCAGAAAGACTATAAGTAGATCTCGACGAGGCCACCGAGGCGGGCCAGGAATGCCGCCTCGATGACCTCGACAGAGATCGGGTCTCCTCCTCCTCGGGTCCCGGGGAGAAGCAAGGGGATCGGATCCGAGGAGGAGAGGACCTGGAAGCCGTGGAGGGAGAAGCCCGCTTAGCTGGGGGGGCCGAAGCGGAGGCCTCGGCCCGCCGCTTGTGGTGCTTCTCCCTCCTTTTCTCCCTCCTGGCCTCCCTTTCCTCCGGCGTCTTAGTGGGAGTTTGAGTCCCAGCCGGGAGAAGGGGGGGCAGGAGTGGCTACCACCAAGGACTGAGGAGGAGCCACGGGAGGACTGGAGGCTGAAGCTGGATCCGTGGGCAAAAGTCCCGCCAGAGCCAACTTCGACTTCCGCTCTTTCAGTGCCCTGGGGTTGAACGCTGCACAAATGGAACACCCTGAGGACAGGAGTTCAACCCCAAGGCACCGAACACACAGAGTGTGGCCATCCGCCAGTGAAAGCTTATGGCCACACTCGGTGCACTTAGAAAAAATGGGTTTTGGGGCCTCCGACATTAGAAAAAAATAACTACACAAACACACCAGGCCCCAAAAACACAAGCAACACACACACACACACTCTACGAAGCAGCGAGGGGAGGAATTACACTAAAAATGAATAAAATTAACAAAAGGGAATCCATAACACCCACACTATTAAAGAAATCAAAGATTTTCTATATTAACAACTTTTTTCTCAAGACTTATCTGAAAGTCGCCAGGAGCTCTGAAATCCAGCTGTCTCTTCTAAGAGCGGCAAACTAGATCGGAGGTCAATCAGGGTTGGCAGGGGATTATGGGTGAGGGGAGGAGCTAGGAGCTCGGATCTATAAGCTGTAAAAATAAGTTGCCGGTCGGATCCAAAGTTGGATCCAAGACCCAAAGGTTGCTGAAAAATGAAGTCCCTACTTCAGATACCATTTTCTGCTTTAACAAAGACATGAGGTACTGTTGTTATTTAAGCATGTGAAACTAACAGTTTAAAGCTCTTACAGCTGAAGTAGCAGAAGTGTAAACTTTTTTCCCCCATCTGTCCAGAGCTCTTGAATCCCTATCTGAGGAGACAGGATTTTAGTAGAAGCCTTAACCCCTTTAGGACCCTGGGAAATTGTTTCTGGGTCTGCAGCGGGGTTTTTGTAAAGACATTTATGAGAGTCAGGGACTCTGTAAGACCTATCTGGCTTGACTGGTGCAGGGGGTAAAGAACCAGGAGACAGACTAGATTCAGAAAAAACATAATCAACAATATCAAGCACAGGGGGGAAAGCCAGGGACCTGTGCTGAGGCAATAAAAGGATGTCTTTTCTTGGATTCAGAATAATCCTGGCTCTCCCAATGGAAATGCTCCCTCATGGTGTGCAGGGTTTCCCCAAAAGAATAATCCTCAGGCGGAGAGGCTGAAGGTATGGACTCTTCTGCATCAGAGTCCTCATAGGGAGGGAGAGAATATCCCTGATCAGAAGAGGAATCAGAGGAAATGGAAACCTGGTCAGAGGAGTCAATCAGTGTTCTGCCTAGGCCTTTTGTCAGGTGGGGGATGGGAGCCCCTGATTAAAGTAATTAGGTCTTCGGCCATTTTAAGCATCTGTTTCTTTGGCATGGATGACTGGAGAATGCTATACTTGTTTCCTTGTCTTTAATGGTGTTGTTGACTTTGCCTTTGCTGCTGTAGTGGGCTTAATTGCAAGCTGTGAAGGTCTGAAAACACCCTCAGAAGCCCATGCCTGCTCAGCGGCTCCGGACCCATCTGAGGGTATAGTTTCCGTAGGCCCAATACCTTGAGTTTCCACAGGCCTCGGTGTCTCCACGTGGCTGTCGGTTACGGCCTGTGGCTCTGAGGTAGCGGGTGTCAGGGACTGCGAAAGCGCTTCACTGAGAACCGGCGACTGGCCTAGAAGAGGCTTCGTCGTCGGTTTTGGACCTTTGATGCCTGTCCTTTTCTGTCTCTGCGTTTTTTATAAACTGCGGTCGTCGGTTGTTCCGTCAGCATTATGTAATTAAACCTTCGGCCAAAGTAATGTAGAGCAAAATCAAACAGACGTTTAATAGTTTGTTTATTGAATCAAGCACAAAACCGACAACTAATAACGTCGTGGTCAGGGCCTAGGCAAGCAATACAGTAAGAGCGAAAGTCCTTATGAGGTATTTGCTTCCCACAAGAAATACTTTTACTGACATCGGTCTGGAGCAAGAAAAAGTTTCCCCAATGAGGTACTTAGCTTTATTGAAGACTTCGGTTCTGAAATTCAATTTTGAAAATCTCAGGAGTCGGCCGACCGGCACTTGCGAACTGCTTTTGCTTCGGGCACCGCGCGGCAAGAAAGACTGAAGAAAATGGCATCGGTTGCAATTTTTATACCCCTGGCGCACTGACATCAGGGAAGAGGCGACGCCAACTGACTCCAGACCAAGACTTTGGAACTCGGGTCGCCTGCCAGCAGGATAACCCAAGTGTAATGACTGCAGCAGTGAAACACGATGAACATCAGCAAGATCTTACTGAATAACCAAGCCATCATACTTCACTCTGAAAAAATACATTAAACGCAATTATGAACATTATTCACTCCCTACTGACGTAACATAAATTGACCACCATGTCAAATAACATTGTATAAATTTAAATTATTATAAACTAATAATTGATACTCAGCAGACTGGTGGCAGGTAGCAAGACTTGCCAATATAATTCACACTTCTCGCTGTCCACTTCTCAGCACCCCCCCCCAAAAAAAAAAAAAAAATTTTTTTTCCAGTACAATAAACAAAAATTTCTTAAACTGTGAACAAATTACTGATGTTTACATAACGCATTATCACCAACTTTCTTCTTAGCAGCATAATTATGTACAAGCAGCGTGGCTTAACAGCCACTAGATGGTAGTGTAAGATTTTAGTATGAGGGAGCCTTTTAATGTGGTGAAGTTCACGTGTGGAAATGAAGTGGAAAAAAGTTCTAATTAAAACAATACTGGGTTTTACTTCTGGCAACTGAAAATGTGTTTTTTTTTTTTTTTTTTTTTTTTTTAACAAAGTCCTAAATACAGAAATATAGGGTTGCCACCTTCGTTCACGGCTAAAACCGGAGCCACGCCACGCCCCTTGCGTCACCAGTAACCCCGCCCGCCCCCTCTCCCACCAACATACCGTCTATTTTGTGATGTCATGACAGCATCACTCAATGGGAACGCCCTCTTTTTTCATTTCCCGCCGCCTCCTTTTGGCTGATTTGCTATGCTTTTCTGTAAAAAAAGCATAGTAAATCAGCCGATTAACGGGAACGCCCTCTTTTTTCGTTCCCGCCGCCTGCTTTTGGCTGATTTGCTATGCTTTTCTGTAAAAAAAGCATAGTAAATCATCCGATTTACAAACTCCGATAGTCTGTTTCCTTTTTGAAACAGAATACCGGAGTTTGTACAGTGTTTTCCGGACTACCGGAAAATCAGTTTGATTTCCTGATAGTCCGGAAAAAAAAACAGAGGGGTGGCAAGCCTACAGAAATACCACCAACGTCATTCCTCAAGGACAGTCACTTTCAGTTAAGTCACTTGCCCTTTTTCCTCCAAAGCACAAGTTTGCAGAAGAGCAAAAATGCTACTGTTTGCTTAACATGTCTGCCTTGTCCAGCTCCATTCTGGTCACATGCCATACTCATTGCAATTGCTACATATTATAAACAAAGTGACTAAATGTCTGTTACTTACGACATCTTAAAATGAAGGCAATCCGACAGTTAGTGCGCAGAATTAAAGCTCTGAGCCATTAACAATCTGCTTATTGTCAACAGGAGTACACGCTTCATAGGTTCTTACTAAGCTTACTGCCAAGAAAGACATTCAAGAAGCTCATACACATTACTCAGTACTGACCAGAAAAGTACAGTTATGAAGTAAACTTATGAAAACAATCAATTTCTGAAAGATTACTGCTGCAGTGGCCTTAGCTATGTGGGTTACATCCTGCCAAGGATACAACAGCCAGCCAGATCCAAAGCTTCAGGGCACCTTTTACACACAAACAGGCAGCTCAGGTTTGAGTGCCAAGTCCCTCACAGCTTTCATGACAACTAAAAGGGGGATGCAAAGCCCCGAGATGACATAGCTTGGAAAAATACATACATATATACTCACCCTGGCCTAATCAAAAAACAAAAAGGGGAAGGAGGGAGAGAGTGGCTACTGCATCACTTACCATTCAACCAATCTACTCTTATGGCAAGTTTACTTGCATAACTGTACTATGTTCATAATACTGAGCTACATGGCCAGATTACCTTATCTTACAACATTTGGGAGGGTGGAAGGGGAAGGGCTCAGTAACCTGTGGAGAATGGTCCTAGCAAAGCCTTATTTAGAGCTAGAGAATGAACTAAACCTGTAGTGCTCTGTAAAACGTTTGCACAGAGGACCAGGTTGTTGCTTCTAGAATATTTCTAGAATCCAATCCTTTCCAAAAAGCCACAGATGAAGCCAAAGCCCTGGTAGAGTGGGCCTTGACCCTACCTGGAACAGTTTTGTTACTGTGGTGAGAACAACTGAAAGTAATAACCTTAGACAACCATTTGGAAACTGTCTATTTTGACAGAGGCTGTCCCTTCTTACTTTCACAAGAAATGAACAACTGATCTGAAGGTCTGAAAGATTTTGGTCTATCAAGACAGTAAGACTTGTCTGTGGACATCCAAGATATGGAACATTCTTTCTCTATCATTTTTTAGGTTCAGGAAAGAAAACTGGGATATGGATAATTTGGCTTAAAGTATACTCGGATACCTCCTTTGGCATAAAAGCAGGATTCATTGTCAAAGAAACTGTCTCTGTGGAAAATTAGATAGGGCTGACATCATAAAAGCTTGCAACTCGGATACTCTCCTCTCAGAGGTCACAGCAATCAGTAGAACAGGTTTCCATACCAAGTCCATAAGCCAGCCTGATAAGACGGTTCAAACGGAAATGTTAGCTTCTCTAACACAGAATTATGACTCCAAGAAGGAAGCACCACTTTTCTTACAGGTGTCCTATGCAAAACCCCTTTCAAAAACATTTTGACATGAGAATGCATAGAAAGAGGGGGATCCATATGCTGAAACAGCCAAAAAAATGAACCTTTATGGAGGAGTAAGAAAGGCCATAGAGTAGTAACTCAGAAATATTGTAAAGCCAGAGAACAAGTAGCCCTAAGTGGGTGGTGGTTATGTTGTTGGCACCAACTAGAAAACTTTTTCCATTTACTATTACATGTTTTTTTCTAGTAGGTTAATGAATTCCTTAGAAAATATGATGAGAGGGCTGAAAAATCTTGAGATTCCCTGAATCAACTTAACCCTTTCAACACACTTTTTGATCATCTCTGCAGCAGAGGGGCTAAAACTAAATCTCTATACAAAAGCACAATTTAAAATAGCATTTTAACAACTCGTCAAAACAATACCAGTGGCCACAGCCCTGGAAGAAGCATCAGCCGAGTCATACACACATTGCAAACAATGACTTGTACAACAGAAGTAAATTTAAAGTAGATTTATCCTCACAAGAGGAAATTGTATACAAAATATTCCTCATATTTTTCACAATTAGTCAAACAAACTAACATACTTGCCTGACAATTCAAAATTCTGAAAATCACATTTGCAGAAACATACATACTTATCAATAATCTTCCCATCCTTATTAGAAAGAATAGGACTGGAATTAACTAAAGTTTAGTATCTGTAAGATAAATTTTTATACACTCTTCCCAAACCTGACCCAGGAGCTGCAGCTTTAGTTTAAGACCGAGGAACTTTACACATCCTATCTGCCTTTTTTAGGGCAGCTGGCTTGACTATCAGAAACAAATTGCAAGTATTAACACAAACATCCAATACAGTTAACAGAACTGGAGGAATAGGTGAAGGTTCTGAGAATTCCTTCTGTAAAAGCTCACAGTATTTTCTGAGGGACAGAGAAACCTCAGGGTTTTCCCAATAAAAACACTGTTACATTCATGAAATAGTCTCAGAGAAATAGAAGCTCCCACAAGGAAAACCTGAAACTAGGCTCTCTGAGTCTGAATCAGAAATCCGAGAAGAAAACCATGCATCTGTCCTTTCATCTTCCTGTCCAGATTCAGAATCTTGAATCTCTTCAGGAAAAGTATCCCTCCTCCTTTTACCAGATACTACTTCACAAGAAATACCAACAGCGTGAATTAAACCCTGTGCCAGCCTCAGTAAACTACTCCTGTCCAAGGAAATTTGAGGATGAGTAGATACTTTCTTTTTTACGTGAAAATAGGGCCGAGAGTGCTATTAATGGCGACAGCAGCAGCTTTCACAGTGATGGGCACAACATTCTGACAAAACAACAAAGCCTTCCCTGCTCCCTGTTCCTGGAATGACAAGAGAGTGTCTCTCCCTTGCCTAGTGAGGGGCTCCAAAAGCCACACAGAGAAAGTGGCTAACCCCTGGTCCATAGTGGCTGTCGGTGCTACACCAGAAGGAAAATGGGGTACAACAGGAGTGGTCTGAGATGCAATAAATGGCCACAGCAGTCTCACCAACCTGTGGTTGAATCAAACTGCTAGCCTGATGCGGTGGCAAGGGCTATTTGCTTAACTTTTTCTTTTTGTGTCTAGAAGAAGGACTGACTATGGTACAAACAGTTTCATGGTCAAGCAGAAAATAGTGCATCTTTCTGGGTAAAACACGAAGCAAAAGCTGCAAAACTAAAACACTTTAAAAGTCACATTTTTCATATAAAAACATAATAAAAAGCACTTCAAAACACTTTGCCAGCCTCCAATGGTAAATTAACCATAATTTTTCCACAGAAAAAAAATGTCCATCAATGACTTTAAACAACTTCTAAACTCACATGAAAAAAGCACACTCTTATAAACAGTACAATACAGTCTTATAACAGTCCGTTAAAACACTCAACTTCTAGCTTTAAAATAACTTTCTTGAACAGCAAAGTGTTATTCAGCAAACATTTTTTTTTTTCTAATGGGAGTTTTTTTCCCGTAAGGGAACTTGTCTGCCAAGCAAAGGAAAAGCACAAGCTGGCTGTTGATCCTTGAAAGCTACAGAGGAGCACTCTTCAGTGGCAGGAAAGCTCTGAAGGACATGCCACTCAAACCTGTGTTTTTAGAAAGCTCAGTTCAAGCTGCTTAATGGTTTGAACATGTGGAAGGTGCCTTGAAGCTGTGGAAGCTGGACGGGTGTTATATCTTTGGCAAGATATAACCCATATAGCTAAGGCTACTGTAGCAGTAATCAATATAATGAACATCTACCAGTGCCCTAAATTAAGTAGACTTTCACCATATACTTCTGCCGAAAATTTGCAACCGCACATCCAGTTATCCAGACAAGATTTAAAAGTTGCTAGGGAAGTGCTTCTGACTTCTTCCACTTCTATTTGTTTCCTCTGTGACTCTGAGCAAGTCACTTAACCAAACACTGCTTCCGGGTCACCCAAAAAACTGTTCTTATATCTAACATTGCTTACCCAGTTAACAAAAACATAAAAAAAGTTACACCTCTAAAATGTTGGACAATGAAGCATACATTCCGATGGGATTTATGCAAACCACTTTTCACTTTTAAAATGGCAAAATGCTGCCCAAAATATACTCAAAATGAAGCTATGACCGCCAACTACTGTGAACTTTAAACAGGTAATTTTTGTACCAATAAAGAGTCTAAAATGAATAACAAGCTTTTAACATACAGCTTAATATGCAAGTACAAAATGAATTATTGACACCAGAGGAGAGGATGCATATAATTTGTTCATTAAATGTTAACATTTTAAGGACTGACATCAAATTGACATGCAATTTGTTGAGGACTTCTGAACATTTAACCCCCCCCCCCCCCCAGCAAAAAAAAAAAAAAAAAAAAAGAGAAAATGAACTAAAATTATGACAAAGCAAAAAGCTCAAAAACTGATCTGTACTTTCATGAAAAGCCCTGCTTGTCATTTAGTAATTCAGCATGTTGCAGTACTAGGATAATTTCATAATGATGAGGGTCTTGACCATTTTCAGTACTGAAGAAATATCTATTTTTCATGCTATATGGTATGCCAGATTTTCTACAAGGAAAGGTCTCTAGATTTATTACATCTATGCTTCAGTAGTACATTTTTAAAAGAAGTTAACAGCTTTAGGGTTACCAAACAGCTGGGTTGAAAGTTACAGTGCTTCTAAGCAACCTGAACTGTAAATATGTCATTCAGTTGGTGCACAGTACAATACACGTGAACTTTCAGTGAAGAAAGGTAAACATCTAAAGTGTGTTTAGTGTTTATCAAATAGTAACTTCAACTTACCAGCCACTGCGGTCTGAATGAAAATAGAGAGCTGAAGGCTAATATCACCCAAATAATTGGGCAGATGACGAGCCCTAACCAAAAAATTTTGGATTCTGCTTCAGATGATTTTTTCCCCTGTGCTGATGGCTGCAAATGAAACAAATGTAATCATTAAGTGTTAAAAATGGAACCTTTAGCTACTGCTCGTCTTGATGTCTTTAAATGAATCAGATTCATACGACACAGAGATACATCAGTGTGCAGATAAACTGCAAAACAAATTAGCACGTTCACAATGGCAGTTTATATGGATTTCAGTGCATTGCCAAAGAGAATTTCAACTTAAACAAGCTTGCTGAAAGTCTATTCAAATAAAAAAAAATACGGAACTACTTTTTCATTATGAAAAAAAAAAAAAAAAAAAACACAAGTAGGTGACTGTGCCCTTCGACCCCCCCCCCCCCCCATTATTAACCTAATGTTGCTTTATCCTGTAAAAGTACAGAAATACCATCCCTTGCAGTGACCACATCGATGAACCAGTCACTCGGTTTCTTGGTGAAAAAAACAGGATGGTACCCATCCAATCCTGTATCTTTTAGATTAGGTCTAATTAATAAAGCTAGTACTAACTTTTAATCTGATTCACACATCATAATTAAATTATACTGGTATATTATAAGGAAAAACAAGTGAAAATATGGTGGAGAAAGGCATTATTTTATTTATCAAATGCAGATATTCATTTGCATACAAACAGCTTACTCTCCTCAGCCCTATGGTTCTTTTGTCCACTGCAACTGTTTCAGTTCACTGTTCCGACCCCATAAGTTCTCTGTTACTGCATTAGGTTATTTACTTCTTTTTAGGACATTATTCCTCATTTCTAACAAAGTAGCATTTTTGGCCAGCCATGCCCCCTCCCCTCTTCCATATCCTCTCTGCAGCACACCCATGCAAAATTCTATTTACATATATCCTTCACAAGTACGTACATACATACATACACACATGCACGCGCACACACAGCACACAGTACTGAAGCATGGTTAGTTTTCAGAAGTTAGAAGAATACATGCGATTCATAACATTGTAAACAGCACTATACTAGTAAATAGTGTTGCAAAAAATATTGTATTGTTAATTTAAATAGAATTTTTTTCTTCCGTTATTACATGTGCTGCTTTGAGAGTGCAATCCATTTGCATTAGACAGAACATGTTTGCTGAATGAAGTAATTGCGGCTGGATAAAAAAAAACAGAGTTGAGGTAACATGAGACAAGAGTACTTGCCTTTTGTGAAGGAAGCTCAGTCATCTGAGCAACTGCTCTCAGAGAAGATATTAGCTACACTGAAATGGGACCACACAGAACAGGCTTGAGAACTTCAGAAGTGACTGTTCCCAGCATTTAAAGGGGAGTATAAATAGTCTAAAAAGGCTGAATTATAAAATGTTAAAATGTTATCAAGTGGCTTTTTGATACTGTGTGCACCAAATCAAAGTTTCAACATTACACTCAACATTCTTATGTTTACAATATAATCCTGAATATATGGCTATCCACTGTAAAACCTTTGCTGACACCAAATTCACCAACATCCACAGGACAGTCATTCTGCTGATGGCAAAATTTATAAAGGCTAATTATGGAAGGCAGCCCCCCCCCCCCCCCAATGATTCCAAGCATGGGGCTTTGATTCCTGCACCCTCAAACATGAGCTTCAAGATCAATGCAGGTTAGGGAATGCAAAATCCTTGGCTACAGCATTATCCACTGGAAAATACTGTCTCTAACATGAGACGCACATTTTTTCAACCCTGTATAAACTGGAAATATAGTGGTGACAAAATGGTGTGCAATGAAAATAAATACTTCTGGTTATTTTATGACTCTAGGTCATAAAATACAACTACTATAAAATGCCAGATCCTGATTTTGTAAAGGACCTATAAGCTGAACTGTGTTGTCCAGTTTCTAGAGAAAAAAATTGTATAATGCAAGTATCTAATTAAAATTTACCTTTCTGGCTTCAAAGATCCAGTGACTTTTCCCCTCATCATCAATTTGATTCCACCACCGAAGGCCAACCATTAATCGACCAGTAATGTTCTGAAAAATATTACAAATCAATATGCCTGAATTTAAGAAAGCACTGGTTACTGACATTTACAGTTTCACTACAGTTGACATACAACGTTCCTTATTAAAAGCACACTCAGAAACACATCAATTTTAGGAATATTCATAGAAAGTGGGGGACAGCATTATCTGACCATGAAATAAAAGTTAACTACTCACCATAATGGTGGCTCTGTAAGGAGGAGGTCAGTCTTCTGTACCAACAGGACTAACATCACAGGCATTAGAACCACCTGGCAGGTTAAACTTTTCTGATATCTTGAATCCTTCCCCTTCATACCATGCACTATGCATGCACTTCGGGTTCTTCTTTTTGTATTTGATAAATACTAACAGAAAATAATAAAAAGAGAGACACCAGACCTTAAAGTGGGGAGGGGGCAGACAGATGGCATGTTACTGAAGATGGTTTACCTACAGTTCTATCACTATGGTAAGGTTCATAGGTTAGTACTAGGCTAACTTCCCTAGTGAGCCATTGTAAGCCTAGCCAATTATCCCTTGTGAGACTCAAACCCTGCACTTTGTGTTTTTAAGGCAAACACCTTAACCATTAGGCCACCCTCCCAAGCTATGAAAGGACATAGCTTTGCTTTAATAACAGATGTAGGTCTGCCTCCTGTAACAGATAAGACAGAATCTAGCTTATCCTCTAGGGTGACCATCTTCATAACATGTCACAGTGCAGTAGAACCCAAAAGAAGACTTGGAAATAAATGTTCAGCTTGTACTGCCTTATAAAGACATTAAGGGAAAACCAAATCATAGCTGCAGAAATGTTGTCAAGAACAGCTTTATGGAAAAACAAACTGCAGCAGATGTGCAGCTATAGCCTTTGGAATTACAGACATTTTTCTAAGTTAACTGTCATAGAGTCCATTGCAGCTAGCTAACCACTTGGAAAGGAGGAGCCTAGAAACCTTCTTAGAAATTTGGATTTGGCAAATGAAACAAAGAGTTGGTCAATCATTGTGAAAACGTCTTGGTTTTATCCACAAATAATCTAAGCTGTTTGTGAACATTTATATAATGGAGAAAATATTCACTTTGGTTAGAATATTGAGGAAAGAAAAAAATGTCAGTGATAAAATATTAATTTTTAGACTCAAACTACTCTGGCTTAAAAAGCTGCATTGGCATATATACCGCCCTCTCCTTCTGGAATGCTACATATGCATGTTTGACAGACAGAGCCTGCAATTCCAGCATTCTTTCTTCAGAAGTAATGGCAACTAAAATAGTGCCTTCCAGGAAATGTAGTTCAGTTCTCCAGAGGCAACCTTAAACTGTTTAGCATGAAATAAAATGCTCCAAGAAAAACAGGATCTTGAGCACAAGGCCTAGGATGATAGGATTCCTTTAAGGAGGCATTATAACCTGTAAGAGAGGGGAACAGAAGAGCTATCTCCCAAAATCTAATTAGAAATAACTGCCAAATGAATGTATACGAAGAGTTACTGAGCTCAAATTAAAAACTTCAGACAAGAAAAAGGAAGGAACAAAATAATAGAGGTAGGAAAGGGGTCCATGCTTTTCTATGATGTCCAGTCAGAAAAATAGATCCATTTAACATCTTTCAAGTTGAAAACCTGTGAGAAGAGGAAACTATGGCAATCACTCTTGTCACAAAAGGCAAAACTGCTTATTAATAATGAACTGGAGAATCCAATTACCTATTTTAGTGACAGGTGTTCTGGGTAAGGTTTGCCTGATGGATGTGTCAGCAACATCTTGACAGATCACAGGTTAAGGGATGTTTTCACGGTAGTTATGAAAGCAGCAGGGGAAACGCAATTTGTCTAGGTCAGAAGGGGGATACAGGAACAACAGTGGCCTTGAGCTATATGGCTCTATGGATGAACTTTGTAATCACAGGAAACTGGTGAAATGCATAAAGGTGACGAGAAGGCCATCTATAGACAAGTACATCTTTGTCATTAATACTCATCAGGGTGTTCAGACCAGTGAACTGGGATACTTGATCATTACACTGACAAAGGGCTGCACATAAGGGCCTGCCCCAAAGACAAATATTCTTCAGGATAGTATGGGACTCCAGGACCACTCTTTAGGCATGAAAAGGCAGAAGCTAGGTCTGGCTATTGGTCTCTCTGGTAATGTTACACGCAATTAAAGGACCACTACAGACAAATGATGAAATAAGATATTTTTTACCTAGTTATGATTTTCTGCACCTCTCAAAGCCTTTTGCCACAAAATAAGTATTCGTTC